>NC_061818.1:40709283-40821783 GCF_021462225.1 Girardinichthys multiradiatus | reverse complement strand
ACATTTTCAGTTCCTGTTTTCTGATGGAGCTCAGAGATGATGTCTCGCTGAAGTTGGCTCACCTTCCTGACTGAGTTCCAGGCAGCCAGGGGTCCTGAGGGGCCCCTGAGCCCCAACACAGGAGCTTTGTTTGAGGTGAGACGGGTCCAGTTTGGAGCCCAGAGGGGAGCAGCTCAGGCCAAGGTTCAGAGCTGACGAGCAAACAGCAGCAGCTTGAACACACAGGCTGAATTTCACAGACTGCCTGAAAGCTTTTAACACTTTCCCTCAAAACTGTGCCCCCGCACACACACACACACACACACACACTCTGGATCAGCCCGGTCCAGAGGAAACGACCTGCTTCTGCCTCTTCCTGTAAGCGTGAGCCGAGCTCTGAATGTTGGAGGTGTCCAGGATGACTCAGTTATTCCCAGTCTGTCAGCAGGAACGCTGCAGGAAACGGGATTTTAGGGAAAAACAAAGGTTCTGCAGCTGGAAGATCCTGATCCGGGTTAGTTTGGGTTTCATTAAACATTCGGATAAAATCTGAACTTAAAATCCGCTGCAGATGGTTTTTATTCAACTGATTCATTAATAACTGAACGGAGGAGAAATAGATCAACAGATACAGAAACAGCCCAGAACTGAATCTATCGTTTCTTTAATATAATTACATATAATTTCAGGGACAGAATCTGTCCCTGAAACAACCAGCTCCAGAACATCTTCCAGAACCAGCAACAGTCACACCAGCAGAACTAACTACAACACCAGACCTGGTGAAGGTTCAGAGCCAGTCCCAGAACCTGAATGTGTCCCAGAACTAGGAGTAGTTGCTTATTCAGAGGCAATAATTAGTTCTGAACCAGCACCCAAAACAGCCTGGACCTAAATCACAAACGACTAAGAAGGTAGAGAAGCCTAAACCTAACCCTAACCCGCAGATGAAGTTTCCAGAACCAGAACCAAAACAAGAAAATGTCCTCAAAAGGTAGACTGCAGTTATCCGCTCCAGCCAGCTCCAAAGGTTGTTTACTGTGGAGTTCCTCAAGGTTCTATCCTCGTATCTCTAATAATGAACATCAATTACTGTTGAATTCTGACTGATGAACCTGTTCTCCGTGCTGGGCCCAAATACCAGAGGTCCAAACTTTAGGATATGTTAAGCAAGCTGTATTATGTGTCAATTAGGATGTCTGCTCTGAAAACATCACATTTTCTCTTTAATTATGTGAGTTGATGTTATTGTTTTTCTCGACTTAATAGCTTTACAATTTGGATCAGAACTAATTTGTCTAATTCAATCATAAATAACAGCCCATAAAATCCCACAAGAGGTTCCTCAAGGCTCCGTTTTCAGGGCCCTACATGTTCTCCCCTACCTCAGATAACAGAGTATGACAGCATCTCTTCCCAACCACATGACCAGTCTGTAATATCAAGGAGGATGGGTTAGAATTTCCTCCAGACATGAGCATGTGGATCAGAACCTACTCTAAAATCCTTCAGTCACCCTGTAAACAGATCCAACAAAGAACCACTCCCAGACTTTCTCCAGCAGTACCTCAGACGTGGTTATGGGTTTACAGAACCGGTCTCTGCAGAGTGTTGACTGTAAACAGCAGAGCTACAAAAGCTACAAATCATAATCCTGAATAAAACCGCTCTAGTAACTGCTGGTGGGAAACTGAAGCTCCAGATGCAGAGAGGAGGTCAAACGGTTCCTCTAAAATCCCATGAATGTCTCAGAACATAGAAGAACTTCATCCTGGAGAGATCTGAGTTCAGCTGATGAGCTCCGATGGGTCTGAGCCTCAGCGATCCCAAACCTGTTTTAAAAAGATGCCGTGTTTAGGTGATGGATCCGCTGTGGAGAACAATGGGACGGGTTGAAGGACCAGACAGCAGGAAGCCCCTGAGGGAGGAGGACGACCTCGTCATCTGCCACATCTGAACATCTGCATCCTGACTCTGAGACTTCACACACGTTCTTAAAGCCAAAACAACGAGCAGCGTGCGGTTTGAAGTGCCTGAACTTCAAACGTGGTTTCATCTCAGCAACGTTTATCTGGAGGTTCTGTAAATTAAACTTTAGATGAAGCACTTCCATCTGCAGAAGATCCAAACAGAGCTTTAGAGTGTGACCATGCAGCTAAACATCTGTCGAGAGAGACCTTCTTGTTTCCCTGGAGGATGAAAGGTTGGAACCACAGAAGGAGGATGGATCTCTCAGGTCCAGTTTCAGAGCTTTAACTTTCAGGTGCTGCCCATCTGCTCGAGACCAGAATCCTGGTTCCGTCCCAGTTTGTTCAGAAAGAAGCTAAACTGGTAACTGTGAGAATTTTTAGATTCAGCCAAAGAAACAAGAAGCTGCCGGCAGAACGTCATGAAGCTTCCTGGATCTACCTTCCAACCAGGGAGATGTTCCCTGGCTTCAACTATGTTTGAGGAGCAGAAGAACGTGGACTAAGGGTCCAGAACTAAACTAGAACCAAGGCAAAAGGTGTAAGCAGAACTTTAATGGCAGTCTGAAGCGATGCAGAGAGAAGATCGAGCTTTTTATCTCTAACCTAATAATTTAATAAAATGAACCAGACCATGGATCCACCAAACCCTGCTCAGAACCTCATGCTTTCATCATTACCGCCTTGATCCATACAGCTGGGTCAGGACTTACTGTTCCGGTTGCTCTTCAGCTTGGAGAGAAGCTTCTGGGTGGACAGCAGGTCCCCACTCTTCACCGCCTGGAGAAGCTCCTGCTCCTTCCCCATGCTCCTCCTCTTCGTATGCGACCGGCTTCACTGGGAATCCCTCCTCCTCCTCTTCCTCCTCAGACCATCATCCTGAGCAACAGGAACCAGCCTCAGGTGGGACTCCTCTTCCTTTCACACCTGACAGCAGGAAACACAAAATCCACCGACTAATTCCTGGGCTTCACCGTCGGTGAGGAGATGATGTTTCCAGGATGAGTTGGAGCTCTGAGGAGGAGGTGAGGGCCGGGAGCCTGAGAGGAGAGAAAACAGGAAAATGTGAAGATGAGGATGAAGAAGCACCAACAGCTCAATGAAAACGTAAGTCTGATCACATCCCAGGTCTTATTTGTGTCTCCATTTGTTCTGATCTTCATCCTCCCAGCAGATTCAGAGCGTTTCTGGAAACAACATCTAAAAACACCATCATTGTTCTGTGAGAAAACATCAGTGAAGCTGCTGGAACCATCTGGACCCACAGTCCAGACGGTTGCTGCCCTTCAGTTCATGTTCTGCTCAGTTTGTTGTGAAGCTGCAGAGCTTCATGCAGCAGAAACCAGTCCATTATTCTGCAGATCTAAAACGTTGGTTTCCACAAATGTTCCTGCTTAGCTGTTCGTTTTGTCAGATTGGACCGAGCGGCTTCCAAAGGCTTTTATTTTGAAATACATCAAGTTCTCTAATCTCCAGGACCAGGTCCAGACTGATGGTGACCCGTTCTCAGAGTTGCTCCCATTTAGTTGGCTTCAGAAGTGGGGAGTTTCCTGACCACAGGTCCAACATGTAAAACTGAGTGGAAGGAAGATGTTCACAAGCAGCAGGGATAACTGCAACCTCGACAGCATTGTGAAGGAAAGCCCATTCAGGAGTTTTAACAAGGTGTGGATTTCAGCTGAAGTCACAGCTTCAGGATCCACCACATACAGACGTGTCCAGGACACGAGCTACAGCTGTCACAGTCCTGGTGTTGAACCACTGCTGAATCCGAGACAACGTCAGAAACGTTTTACAGAGAAAAACTGAAGCGGACTGTGCTTCAGTTGTCTAAAGTCTGTGGAATCGGGTCCCAGAGTGGAGAGGCATAGAATCCATGCTGTCTGAGGTCAGTGATGAGGTAGTTATTCCTGTTGATTGTGCCATATTTTACCACAGGTTTTCCTTCCACTCAACTTTCCTTTACAGCACTCTGTGGGGTTGCCAAGGGTTAGATAAGCCTGAGTCTTTTAAAATCACAGTGTGTGTCTCTGTGTGTAACTTTTCAAATACTTCCTGAAATAAATGAACTTATGGAAGATATTCTAACGCACTGAGATGCATCAGTAAAAGAAACTGTTATAAAGAACTTCAAGGCCAGTGAAGTGTGATTTTTTTTGCCCCTCAGGGCCTCCGTAGTTCACACAAACACACCTGTCACAGGTGAGATGACAGGAGGCTCTAATTACACCACAACAAACCCTGAACCCTCCTCAGAGTCCACAGCAGCTCCATGATGAAGAGGAGATCACAGCTTCACTCGTGATCCAGGTCCCCTGAGAGATCTGATCTCATTGGATCAGACCCTGATCCAGTCTGAGGTGTTATGTAACGGAGCGGTTCCGTCAGTCCTGCAGGCTTAGTGGATCCACTCCCAGGAGCAGAACCTTCTGAGTCTGTTTCTTCTCTCAGAGAATGAAACGGACCACAAACAGAAAAACTTTCACTTTTCTAAGTCTGGACTCAAAGGCAGCGGAGAAGCTGGAAATCACGACCCGGTTCAGGCACGTAAACACAACAGGAAGGCTCCAGCCGCCGACCTTCGGACCGAACTTAGATCCGACCCAGAAAGAACCCTTTTTCCTGAAACCAGAGCAAGAAAAAACCCGACCCCTCCTGAAAGCAGACTCACCTTCCTCACAGAGCGGTCTGAACTTTAAATCCACCAAACTGCAGCGGAGAGATGTGGGAAAACTCCAACAAGGAGCTGGAAAAGTGGCGACATTCCCGGACTGAATATTCCAGAAAGCATCCAGTTTCCCGCGCCTTAAAAAGATCCCAGAAGACACCAGCCTCGGATTCCTGTCATTTAGTGAAACAGTTCCAGACTGAAGGTCCGGTTCTGCTCCTTTAAACGGGTTCGGGTTGACGCGCTGCTCCAGCTTTCCCTCCTCTCCCTGAATGCCACATTCTGGAGTCTCCCGAATTTACTCACGCTGTCAAGTTACCCTGAACGCAGCAGGAAGTATCCGTCACAGACCTTCAAAATAAAACCCAGAACTCAACTATTAAACTGCTTTTAAAAACAATATTTCATCCTGGTGACACAGACTGAAGTTTAAATGAGTTACTGATTAATTATTCATTTATTAATTATTCATCCATGCTCCGGATTTTCTGACCCGTTTACCGCCCAAAGGTCCCAGGGTTGAGCAACCAATAAAATGAAGATAAATTAATATGTTAATATCAAATAATTCTTTTCAACCACAGTCTGATTTATTGTGTTCAGATGCACAGGTATAATTGAATTTAAAAAACCAGCAATAAACTGGCTGGGTTTATTATTTTATTTTGAAAGCTCAACCAGTCCTTTTCCTGTTGTGCGGTGCTTGGTCTGCAGAGCTTTGGTTAAACATCAGTTACCTTCTCACCACCTCCTCTTACAGCCACTTTCCCCACTGTTATTAATGAGGAAACAAAGAACATCTGTGGAAAAGAAACACGTTTTTTATTTAGCTTCATTTCTATAAAATATTCCCAAATACAAAGAAATGTTGGAGCAGAATCCTTGTTTCCTTCATTCCTCTAAACATCTCAACATCATCTCATCTGCTCACACCCATCCCAGCATGTCAGGCTTCCACAGACCCAGTAAAAATAGCTATTTCAGAAACATGAAAAATCACAGAGTTATAAAAATCCCAGTTAAATTAGAAACAAAATTCCTTTGAGAACCACATTAAGGATCTTTATGCTTCTCCCTCGGTGGAGCAGAACATTCTGAAACCATCTTAGGAACCAGGAGGAATATCAGGAAGTAGCATCAGCTGGACCGCAGTGATCTCTGATCCCTCAAACAGTTTCCCATCCAGAACATCAATTCATCACCTCCTGGAAGAACCTCATGGAGCAGAATTAGTTTGGAGAACCTTCATCCAGCTCTACAACCCAGAGTTACATTCATAGACTTTAATGCGCATAGAAGAAGCCTCAGAGGAGGAGTCAGCTTCTCTAAGATGGTCCATCCCACAGTGGGAACATAGGTCAGATGGATCAGTTCTCCAGATGTTTGGTGGAGAAGGAGCATCCAGCAACCAGTCGTTGCAGCCAGGCTCTGGGATGGTAGGAGGAGGGTACAGCTGCTGAACTGGCCTGTCCCCAACCGCTGGAGACGACCCGAACTGTTGGACACCTGAGGACAGGTTTGGAAGAAGAATGAGAAGTCTTCATGGATTGGTATCTCCATAGTCAGAATAGTTAGAAGAAGGAATGTTATTTGGAGAGCGCTGAAAAGCATCAACAGATGAATGATGACGAATGATATATGGTTCAAACATGTTATTATCGCGCTCTTTTAATTGCTGAAATGTAAAAACAATCCGACTCGGATGCTGCTTCAGGCACATTTTACTGGAACACTTTTCCTTTTTCCAATTTTCACCTTCATCCTCACCTCCTCAGTCACCTTCCTCCTCCTCGTTGTCTTCCTCCTCTCTGGAACAACCAGAGCACACTCCGGCGGTGTAGCGCCTCCCACAGGCGACTCTCCAACTGCAGGTCGTGGTTGGCATAAAACCTCAGAGGCCTCGGCACGGAGTCATAGTAATGGTCGGAGAAGTCGAGGTAGTTCCTGGTGATGAAGCCGTAAGCAGAAACCTGCAGGGAACAGACAGAACCTGACTCAGATGTTCTGGTTCCTTCAAGGTGAAAGAAGGAGAACTCAGTCACTAGCAGCTAAAACATCTCGATTAGATTCTCCATGGACCTAAACAAATAACGCTACGTTACTAGATGAGCAAATGAGTTAACAAGTTAAAAATATGGATAATTGGCTACTACAGTTACTTTATTAAATGTAAAGACTGGAAAACTAGTCCCAGGAACGTCATTGATGTGCAGTTTAAGCCACTGAGGACCGAACAATAAACTCTGAGGGACACCAACATCCCGCCAGTGTCCCAAAGCTAAAATATGTCGTATCTGGCTAACTTGATCTTATTTTTTCAATTAAATATCAAAATAAAAGTTAGAATTGATCCTTCAGATGAAGCTTTTTAAAGCATTAAAGTAATTTGTGGATTAAACCATTTCAAATGACCAGAGATCCCTGCTGCATTAATAAAAGGTCATAAAAGTTACTCTTTTATAACAAGAACAAAAAACTTTTACGACCCAAATAAATGTTTCAGCTTTGTTTTCACAGGATTTCCAAAGCCAGAATCTTTCCCGTAAAATTACTGAAAACTCAAGAACATCATGTAGATCTGAATCAAAGGTTGCAAGATTCCCACACATGATCAGCTCTCAGTGATTTTCTAGAAGCTGCTCTCCAGAAGCTGCTCTCTAGAAGCTGCTCTCCAGAAGCTGCTCTCCAGAAGCTGTGCAGGGTTTTAACTGTGGAGACCAGAGACCTCGTGTCCTGAAGAGGGCGCAGCTTTCAGACTAAACGTTTGTGGTACGGAGAAATTTCGAAACTTTAATTATTATTATAGTATAAAGGAATCATGAGCTGAGGAGGCCATCGTTGCATCAGTGAGACACATCTGCACATCACCAATAGGTTGAACACATTAAATGTTTTCTATTCACTAAAACATATTGACTTCCAGATGGGGCCCTTATAGCAGTATGGGTCCAGTCCGTAGCTCTGATTACATTCAGATATCATCTCCTCGCTGCAACGAGAGCCACAGTTTAGGAGAACTTTCTATATCTGAGCAACACCTGGATGAGGCCGACCCATATGGCTGGCATGGCCCGGTTCAGGGATGACTGTTAGATACCCGACCTCTCAGACAGCTCCCTCTGAGAAGCTCCGGTTGAAAGGACCGCAGGGTAGTGAGAACTGGAACTGGTACCAGAGACCCACGGTTCCTCCTGGTTTCCCTCTGGACCACTGAGGTCAGCTCCATGCAGAGCTCCAAGATGAGCTCCGGGGAGTTACCAACCGAGGGTAGCTCCCTGTAGCAGTCCTCCAGCAGAGCCCGCGCAGCCGGCTGGGTGACAGTACGTAGAAAGCATCTGTTCCACTTTTAATTTCCTCATTATCACAGAAAAACACAGTGGAGGGCAATAATTCTGTTTCTACCCCTTCACAAATAAAGTAAAAACCTTGGTGTTATTTTTGACTAGGACATGTCATTTAAATCCCATATTAAACAGGTTTCTAGGATTTCCTTCTTTCATCTCCAGAACATTGCCAAAATTAGAAATATCCTGTCCAGGAGAGACGCTGAAAAACTAGTCCATGCATTTGTTACTTCAAGGCTGGACTATTGTAATTCTTTACTATCAGGATGTCCACAAAATGCAGTTAAAAGCCTTCAGCTGATTCAAAATGCTGCAGCAAGAGTTCTGATGAAAATTAAAAAGAGAGATCATATTTCTCCTATTTTAGCTTCCCTTCATTGGCTCCCTGTTAAATCCAGAATAGAATTTAAAATTCTCCTCCTCACATATAAAGCCCTTAATGATCTACCTCCATCATACATCAGAGATCTGATTGGTCCATATGTTCCTAACAGAGCACTTTGTTCTCAGACTGCAGGTTTACTGGTGGTTCCTAGAGTCTCTAGAAGTAGAATGGGAGGCAGATCCTTTAGTTATCAGGCTCCTCTCCTGTGGAACCAGCTCCCAGTTTTAGTCCGTGAGGCAGACACCCTGTCTACTTTTAAGGCTAGGCTTAAAACTTTCCTTTTTGATAAAGCTTATAGTTAGAGTAGCTTAGTTTATCCTGAAACTATCTCTGTAGTTATGCTGCTATAGGCTTAGGCTGCTGGAGGACATAATGACCACTTTCACCCTCTCTGCTACATTCTCACACTACTCTCCAATTTTGCATTATTTGCTGTTATTTCAGCTTTTAACTTTGTTCTCTCTTTTCTCTTCCTAGAAGCTACACCTGGCCTGACTCTGTGTCTACCTGTGACACCTTTCTGGAGAGGGTCATCATCCAAGCTTCTGCTGGCAACAACTTAATGCTCACCCTCTACCGATGATCCACATGGCCCTGTCTTTCAGTGTTTAACCCTTTCTTTCTCCAAGACATGGCTACTGACTGAGCTTCTACTGTGACTAACTCTATGTGCTCTCTTTAAGACTCTAACCTTGAAAACTGGCTCGGAGTTTATCTGTTCTTTCTTTCTAGATGAAACGACTAAAGGAGCTACATCCATTAACATTTACTTTTCCTTCCCATAGAAAGTACTCCTGGATCAGTGCTTCTTTGTTCTCTTTGTGTCTCTGCTCTGTTCTCTCTAACCCCCAGTCGGTCGTGGCAGATGGCCGCTCACACTGAGCCTGGTTCTGGTTCTGCTGGAGGTTTCTTCCTGTTAAAAGGGAGTTTTTCCTCTCCACTGTCGCTACATGCATGCTCAGTATGAGGGATTGCTGCAAAGTCAACACCAGTGACTGTCCACTGTCTCTACATGCTCATCCAGGAGGAGTGAATGCTGCAAGTCACTGACTGGATGCAATCTGCTGGGTTTCCTTAGATAGAAAAACTTTTTATCCAATTTGAATAAATAACTGAATCTGACTGAACTGTTCAATTGTTAGGATTAATTGGAATGTATGAACCTGACTGTTGTGAAGAACCTTGAGACGACATGTGTTGTGAATTGGCGCTCTATAAATAAACTGAATTGAATTGATTGTCCTGGACAATCTGAACCAGCTGATGAGCCATGCATCATCATGTACCAGCAGGTCAGGAGGATCTCTGACTTCTTCCATCGGTGGTGTCCCAGGAGACGCCCTCCTGAAGCGGTTTACCTTCTCCACATTTGGGGTTCTTCCAATGGCACCAGGTAGATGGTTCCCCTATAGGCTCCTAAAGGCTGACTCATTGTTTCCAGAGAAACAACCGACCATGACGGGCTCATCAGTGAATGTCCTTATAATGCTGTGGGTTGGTGTACAGCAAGGGGGCTCGGTACACCACCCTGGGATCTCCAGTTTTCAGAGTCTACTGGTTTGTAGTGTGATGATAGGAGGTTGGAGACTAAATGAAGGTCTACTGATGGATCTACAATTACTCATGAAATAAACAAATAAGATGAAAAAATAATCTTCTAAACTAAAACAAGAAAAATCAGATATTTGCTTCAAGGTGATGTTGGAGCATAACTGAAGTAAACCTTGAGCTAAAGCTAACCGAGGTTCTCTGTTGCTCCACTCAGTGTGAGTGTTACCTGGTCACAGGTGTGTAAGGCCGTCAGCAGCATCAGAGCTCCGGTACTCGGCATGTAGAAGTCACGAGTCAGGCTGCTGGTCATCAGAGGAGACATCAGAAAACTGAAAAACAAAGAGATCAGATGTTCTTCTCACATCTCTACACGGAATCACATCTAATCATTAGAGTTTCAGCATTAAAATTCACCTGTGAGTCACATAGGAAATAAACTGTGGGTGGAGCATCTTGAAGCTTCCAGGTAGTTTGTGCCCAAAATAGTCCCAGGGTCTGCAGAGTTGACAAAAATAAAGGTCTGGATAAACAACAAAAGCCCACTTTGAGAAACTGATGCTGGTCTCCAGTGTAGTTTGATCATTGTTGTCTCTTCTGATTTTATTCAGATCGAATCTGACCAAACATGTTGCAGATAGAAAATGAAAGATCAAACCTAACATACAATTAAACATGTTATAAATGTTATTTTTTTAATTAATACTGTTCAGACTTTGGCATACCTTTATTTTGGTAAAGAACAACTATATGATCTACATATCTTTAAATAAATCAAAAATACACCCAAAAAGCCTGAGAAAAACTCAATATATGTTCAACTTCAACCAAATCTATGCAGCAGAAAAGCAGAGAAATAAAAGTTTGTATTATTTATTGATTTTATTGAGTTTGAGCTTCATGGCTGAACTAATCTATGAAGGGTCCTCAGGGTCTGTGGAAAGTCTGTGCTGCTATCTGCTGGTAGAGGTGGGAACAGAGAGAAGAAAGCTGCTGATCACGTTGCAGCTGCTTTACAGTCATGTGTTTGGGTGGGGCACTTATTTCTGGAAACGAAACCTACGAGAGACAAAATCCAGTTGGTACGCTTGCAGAGGAATAGAAACCAGCAGAGAGACTAGGACAAGTCTGCATATGTTCAGAACTCTACGTCTTACCAACTTCAGCGCTCAAACCTCATCCCAGGACCCAAAAAAGACCCACAATCAGATTAAAAGAAGATCTTCTGAAGCTTCAGAAGGTACGATTGTTTCCACACCCTGCAATAAATTCGGATTCTTAATCTAGGGCAGTAAGTGAAGGATGAAGATGTTGTTCTTGCTCTAAAAAATGAGTAAAACATTAAAACTGACTGAGCAGAAAAACACTTTAGTGTTTTAGTTACTGTTGAAAGACTTGAAAGTTAGTTTAACTGGGAGTTCAACAGGAACAGTGTATGACTTCCATGTATAAATATTACAGTAACCTGATAGACAGTTGATATATTTATCTTATCTGTCAAACTTTAAACTGAATGTAACATATATATATCCGAAATATTATTTATACGAGTTAATTAATAATGAAGCTAAATCAGAAGATTCTCGGTTTGGCTACTGGAGGGAAGTGGTACCTTGTAAACACACACTGACAACAATATAGTGATTTGTATTTAGCAAATATTTACAAATATATATATATATATACAGTCAAGTACTTGAAAATTTAACTTCATGCATCCCTGCAAATCTTTTTTTTCTTGAGAAGGCAAAAAGTTCATCAGTTCAACACCCAGAGGGGAGAAAAAATAAAAAGTTATTGGCAGGATCCAGTTGAGTCCAGAGTGAAAATGAATATGTTGTTGTCTTGCAAGACCGCACTGGAAGGAGTGGTGGGGATTTAACAGATCTCCTGGTTCTGAGTGGGGTCAGCTCACCATCAGTCTGGTCAGTTCAGCAACAGACAGGAACCAGTTCAGGAACCTGGAACTCAGGAACCAGTTCCCACGATTAGCTGACGTTTTTTCACACACTGACATCTGTGGCAGCTACGAAATATCATCTCCCATCTAGCATGATGAGCAGCAGCTGTTTTATGAGACACTGATGGTGGCTCACTATTACCAGTCACGTGATAATGACATCACGTGACAAATATACTAAATGACAGGAAACAAAATACTGAAGACAATAAAGGAAAGGAGGCCTTTTTTAAAAATAAATCTTTCAATTAATAAAATAAGAGAAACAATTATTCTTTAAGAAAATACATTTTTTGGGGAACCTAATTTCAACCACAAAAATAAAATAGTAAAGAAGAAAAAAATACTCAAATTAATAATAAAAATCTTATATAATGGAAATGAGAAAAATTACCCAGGTTACATCTTTTTTTTTTTTTGGTTGCACTGCATTTTATTTAGGTGGAGCAAAGTAAAGGGGGCTGAATAACAAAACATTACCCTGGTTACATGAACAGTAAAAGGTTTGTGATAAGTTAAGGTCAAACATTAACCTTCTGACTCATGCCTCATTGTATCAAATGATGTGGGTCACAGTCCAACCTTTTTGCTTGTGTTTACAAGAACAAACCCAGCTGGTAGACTGGACCCACCAATATTCCACCAGTTCTGCATAAGAAGAGGAGGATCACAGTAGAACATTGTCCAGCTGAAGCGTTAAGCAAGGCACAAAATAATAAAAGTATTTTACTGTGATAAATCGAAAATGATCAAACTACATTGCTGTTAAAAGCTTTTGAAAAAGTGTTTTTTCTTCATCAAAGAGTGTGTGTAGGGGGGGGTCCATTAGAAAGGTTATGTGGCTGGGGCCCGATACAAAATTCAAGATTTTAATAATGGCAAAAACTTTATTATAAACTTCTTTGGGAATATTTCAATTGTTACGGACACGGAGACTGAAATGAAAAGGAAAATAAAAGCTCAAAAAAGAGAGAGATGGGGGAAAAAGGGGAGAAAAGGAGGAAAGAGTGGAGGAGAGAAAGAAGGATGAAGAGAATACAAGATTACACCCTGCTTGCTTAGTACACTTTAATTCTGAATGTAAAATGTACTTAGTGAGAGGTGCAGCCCAAAATAGAACATCTGTGTATCTGTCAACACCTGAAGCTTAACACCTGTGAGTATGAGTGTAGACGCGCTCCTGTATACAAGGTTTCTCCACAAAAATATGCAACAGGGAATTTGAGGACCCACAGGCCTGCCCCATGGTCCCTGGACGGACACTGAGGAGATCCGAGCCACAGACATCTAAAGGCCCCCCAAAGCACAGGAACCCCAGGAGAACCACCGCTGGGACTACCGCAACCCCCCGAGAGAAGAGCAGTGGAGAGTCCCAGGGGAACCACCCAGCAGCGACAGTGCAGAAGCCCCATGGAGCCGCAGCGACGAGTCCACAGGCCCCGCCGGCAGCCGTCCACGCCCGAGCAGATCCAGCCATGGACCCAGAGGCCCAAGACCCTGGGACACACCACCCCCCAAGCAGAGGCCCGACAGAGCCCAGGGGGCCAGGCCCCGGCACGCAGCCACTGGGAGTGAGCCAGCACACACCAAAGCACCCGGCACCGGACACCGAGAACCACAAGTACACCAGCGGGCAGAGACTCCAACCACCGGCAGGTGGTGTGGCGGGAGGAAGCTGATCCAGGAGAGGGAGCAGTCCAAGACCCAACCTGGCAAACAGGCACACACAGTCACAATCACCCACTCCCACCCAACGTAAGGATAAACAACAATGAACGTCATTCACTCACTCACACTCCCTATGCATACTCTATACTCCCAGGTACAGGCGCCGGTACCCCCTAGGGGCAAACAGCCCCCGGACCCAGGAGGTGGTCTCCTTCCCTCCTGGGGCAGAGGCAGGCAGAAAGCGCTGGTACTGCCCAGACCCCGGCCCAGCTCCCCCCCCCGCCCCAAACCCAGTCCCCAACAACCCCCATCCACCTCCGGAGAGGGGCCTATGTACAAAAGAGGGGTCCACATGGCCCAAAGCAACCCGCCAACCGGAGCTGCCCCAGGAATAATAAAGTTTTTTGTATAAATATCAAGCAGAGCTTTAAAGCATTAGCTGTGATGCTCTGCTTGTGAAAGTAAATCTGTTGGGGAATTTCTTGGCACTCAGACAACATTTCTGAGCGATATTCTGCCGGACAGGACACAGTAAAAAAAAAAATACAATAATGGCAATAACTACAAAAACTGACTCCAAATATCTGAAAGCCAAAAACATCAAATGAAGCCACAGTAACAAACCAAACCAGAGATGAATCTGGAGTGTGTTGAACTTTTTGAAAACATTTTCAACGATTTCTGATCAAATTGTCTAACTTCTGAAACAAAACAAAAAAAACCAATAATTATTACACTGCTGATGTTAAATTATTACAGCTATAATAGTGTCTGACTTTTATTTATTGCTGCATGTTGTCTTGAGTTTTGACTCATTTAAGCAGCTAAAGACATCATTATAGATCAGGAGGTTTTCCTCAAGATCAGAAAGACCCCTGACTGGGAGTTGAACCCAGGACCTTCATGCTGCAAGGCAACAGTGCTACCACCTGCACCACCATGCAGCCACTTATTCATGTTTAATTGCATGTCTTTTTCGCCTTAATCACATATTAAATTCTATCACTCTGTCTTTCTGAAGCTATTTGTGATTTCTATGTGTGAAAATTGTAAAATAAAGAAGTGTTTATTTACTCGTTATTATTGGCAGTGAGCTGTTTTATGCACTTTATTCAACTTCTCATTTCAGGATATTATAGGAATAAAACATTATGCTGACTAGATAAACTACTAATAGTTTTATGTGTCATAAATTAGAAACAAAAATGACTACAAAGTTTATTATATAATTGTTTATTTTACAGATGTGACAAGACAGAGACATCAGATAAAAGGAAACAAAAATCTAGTATGGGTAAGTAGTTAGAAATATACACATTTATGTACTGTAAAAAAAAATCAATCAGACAGACATGCATGAACAATATGGAGATAATGATTTTTTATTCACAATGGCTGGTGTTTACGTTTGATATGGACCCAGGCAGAAAAACGTTAGCATCTTAAATTAATATTAATGACTAAACCTTTCATTGTTTTGTGTCTGTTTTGATTACTCAGCGGACCAACCTCACCAGTCACCAAACCAATGGACTGAATCTGAAGTCAGTGACTGGCTGAGATCTATTGGAGTGAAGGAGCCATACATAGAAAAACTTTATGAAGTAGAAGTAGATGGACAATGCCTTCTTGCACTAGATGAAGACTTCTTGGTGACTAAGGTTTCCATGAAATTAGGACCTGCTAATCTAATAATTAAAAAGAGAGATGAGCTTATTAACTTTCATTCAAAGCCTAAAGAAAATAAAACCTCTTCCAGTGGCAATAATACTGAGTCAGACCAGAAAAAGCAAACCTCAGGACGTAAAAAGGGTCTGGCAAAACAGAAAGCTAAGAGAGAGGAGAATGTCCTACAAGAAAAACAATCTGTCGTGCAACAATGTGAAGTAACAAGGGAAGACTGCAAAGCCCGACCATTTGACAAAGACCCTGACTTTATATATGTTAAACACAAAGTCCTGCAGCCTGAATCAGGAGCTTTCAATCTGATCAATCCCTGCAGGGAATTTAAGTCTCTTGTAAATGCTTCTCAATTGGATGACACACGACTTCGAGTGAAATTTGCCAGAGAAGTTCTGAAATTTGCAACTGGATGCATGAATGTCAGAACAAATGGCACAATCCACTTCGGTGTGATGGACAGCAGAGAAGATGCAGGATATGTCCATGGTGAGATAATTGGTATTCCCATAAAAGACAAAGATGTTTTTGTAGATGCTTTGGACTACATTGAAAGAAGCTTCCCCTCCGACAAGGAACATGTTCGCCAGTGTGTGCGTCCGCCAAGGTTCATAGAGGTTATGGATCATACGAGTGCAGAGAAGAGGTATGTGGTAGAAGTTGATATTGTTCCTTCGATGAGCATTGTTAGAGGCAAGGTCTACAAAGTCCGTCTGCCGAACTTCAAGGAGTCAACTAACAAAGTTGAATTTGAGAAAGAAACTATTCTGCGAAGGGTGGGTTCTAAGACAGAACCAGTGGCTGATACGGATCAGTTGGATTTTTTTCAGCGGGTACAAGATAGAGACACTCAGAGAGAAGAAGCAGAGAAATGCCTGTTTCCCAATGACCCTGAAATCTATCAAAACCTTGGAAGGAAACTCACCATGTTCGTGACAAGTGGGAAGAAATCCATCGAGAAGGAAAAATGGTTCATAGTTGTGACAAACAAATTAAAATCTGATGACCTTTGTCACATTAACTGGCTACTTCAAATGAACATCTTCTGTGTGTTTGACTTTGATCCAGACTCCAACATAACGGGTCTTTGCAGTAAATACATTCAAAGCCATGCTGCAAATATGCATTCTCTACAGAGCTATCAGATTCCCAGGGATACAAGCATCAAAGAAGTCACAGGCAAGTTGCTCCTGTTTGAGCAGACAAGCTGGATTTTTTGTAATGGACGCTCTGATTTTAAGGGAAGTGAACCGCCATGCGATGAAAAAACTTGGACCAACACAAAACGTCCTCTTCTGCGTGAATCTGTATCTTTGATCTGTAAACACATTTTGCCTAAAGGTACGTTCCAGGTGATTTTTCTTCTCACTTCACCGATTGAAAAACCCTTTCTTCACACCTTTTATGAGTTTTCAGCAGACATGCAAGGCCATGAAGACATCATTTGCATTTGTGACTCAGAGGAAAACTTTCAGAAGTGGAAAAGTTTTGCAGAGGCAACATTTGGTACAGAAACTGTTGACAACCATAGTGTTGTTGGCATGAAAATGAGCCACATTGAAGCAACACTGCAACAAATACAACCTGTAACAACACATACCACCAAACATTTATCCACCTTTGCAAAGGGAAAATGTCGTCTTGAGACACGAGAAAAGGAAGACATGTATTCATTGGAAATCCTGGCAATCGATCATTTTGATGAAACATGCAAAGAGTCAATTGAAGCAAAGAACGAAAACACTGAGCAGCAGTTCTACCACGGTGGGAAAGTGACCTGGTCGCATCTCTGGCTTGCTGAGCACAAATACGTTGGCGGGGTCATTGAAAGGGATGCATACAGCGAAGTTTTTGAACTTTTTAAAGATTTGAAGCTAAATACCATGCATGGTCCTGTGAAAAGAATCAACATCTACCATCATCCTGGGAGTGGAGGAAGCACTGTGGCAAGGCAAATACTGTGGAACAAACGAACAGACTTAAGGTGTGCAGTTGTCAAGCCTTCGTACTCTGCTGATGTTGTCGCACAGCACGCAGTCAAGCTGAGAGAACATGATGAAAACAATCCACAAAGGTGTCTTCCTGTGATGCTCCTTGTTGAAGACTCAGAACAGGAGTACCTTGATGACCTAAAGAATGAACTAGAAGAAGCCATTCGTAGCCAGAAGATTCTTTATGAAAAGCCTTGCTTCATTTTGTTAAGCTGCAGACGATGCCATGATCCAGAAAAAAAAATTAAGGAGTCTCCGTTAGAAAATGTCTCTGTCACTCACAAACTTTCTCCGAAAGAAAAAAGGATGTTTTCTCAAAGACGTCAGGTGTTAGAGGAACAATATGAACCACAGTTCATCCTCACATTTGTTTTGATGAGTGAAGAATTCACAAAGGTAGCAACATATGTTGAAAACTTTGTGACCAATTTGCTCCATGGCATTGATCCTACATCTGCCATCTCTCGCTTCCTACTCTATGTTGCACTGTTGAACACCTACGTTCAAAACTCGTTCATCTCCCAATCTCATTACGAGGCTTTACTAGGCTTAAGCACATACATAGACAAGCTTCGAAAAGCAGTGTTTGAAATGTCTCTCAACGAGCAGACCAAATTCATCTTCTTGTATCTGAGAGATAAGAAGACGCACATTGAATCAATCAGAATCATTCACCCACGAGTTGCAGAGGAAATTCTCAAACAGCTGCTTGGTGACCAAAAAAGACAAGGTACCTTGGCAAAAGAGCTGCTTGCTGAGAAAGTTCTGTTTGAGCACAGATTTGGCAGGGATGATTACTTGGCGTTTCTAAAAGCACTTCTCAACAGACGATCAAAGGTTAGCCGAGGAGATGAAAATGACACCTTGTTTTCTCCCCTTATTGAGTACGTGCGTAAAAATGAAAGTCCAGAGTTGGCACTTGAGTTACTCAAGGAAGCTTATGAATGTTTTCATGAAGATGCATTTTTTGCACAAACAATTGCTCGACTGTATTATTCGTATGACAAGTTTGAAGAGGCAAAACTCTGGGCAGAAAGAGCTGCCACTACAATGCCCAATAACTCCTACATACTCAACACAAAGGGGCAGGTTTACAGAAGATGGTTTGAAGCAAAACTGAAAGCCACTGATTCTAATAATATAGCAAAGACAGCCAAGAACATGGCGCCAGCGGTGGACCTCGCACTGACAGCTATGGAGTGTTTCAAACACTGCGAGAAAGTAGCAATAGCACATCCAGAAAGCATGAACAGATTAGGGTTTTTTGCTGAAATTGAGGTTGGACACAGTCTGTTAAAATTGATCTCCTCGATTCAAGAGTTTGCAAATAGAGATGACAGCTCTTTGGTGTGCATGAAATACCTAACCATCCAAGATTACATTCCAGAGGAAATAAAAGATGCTTGGGAGCCATTTCATGGCCGCCTGAAAAACCTTAAAAACACAATTAAAGAATCATTGGATTGGATTTCAGAAGACCTCAGTTACTTCCAGAAAGACGTTGTTGCACATGAGGAGGAGATCTCTGAAAGTCCAGAAGAAACGGTTAGAAATCCACTCAAGGTTTTGACCAATGCATCCTCAGCGTATGGAAAATACCTAAGTGGAGTTTCAGACAAACTTTTAAAGTCCTCCAAGTCAGTTCTAGCAAATGCGAATCCCAGCACAAAACGCATGATTATCTATCACCTTGGTGGAGGTAACCTAACATCCATCTTCTTCAAACTGAATAACCAGCAGGAAAAGGACACGAAGGACCTACAGACAATTCTTTCTCTTTACCCAAGCAATCCACAGACTGCAAGATTTCCCCAAAATGACATAATTAATTACATTGCAGCCAACATTGCTTTGAAGTGTCTCTCACCACTTTCTCCAGGGATTGCTCCTTTACAAGATCTACAAGCTGTCAGCCGCCAGTTGCTTACAGACAAAAGAAACTGCTCTCCTTCTGCCCTGTTCTTACTTACTATGTTGTTTTGGCCAGAAGATCATGAGACAGAAGATGAGAAAAACAGAAAATACGAAATTGTGCTATCAGCAATCGAATACCTGAAAAAGGACTACTGGACAAAGATGAAGGACATTCCTCCACGGAAGAGAAGACTTTACACTCATTTCTTTCTGGGAAATGGGACTGGCTTGGATAAATTTGTGCATAAAAGCAAGACTGACAGATACACAAAGGGCCTAACAGTGCATGAGAAACGCATGAAGTGGCATACAGGTGAGGCATGGAAAATGCCTGAACTTGCTCAGATGCTGAAAAGTGTTTCTGGGTGGACTGAAGATGGAGGGGTGTACCTCGAAGGCCCCAGAGAAAGGAAGTTCAGCATCCAGCCTCTTTACTTGCCTTCAGTACCCCACAGTAATGAAAATGTTACCTTCTACCTGGGGTTTACATTCAAAGGTCCTGTGGCCTGCAACATTACACTGAGCAGGTAGATTGTGTGGAAGAATCACCTCAGTATTGACCTTGTTACCAACAAACATCCTCAGGAAATACAAATCCAGAGTTAAACCAGTGATTCAACTAGTAATAATACAAACATAAATATATATTTACAAGTACATTTTATTGATGTTTCTGTTTAGACCCTCTCTGTTTGAATTCTATGTTTAAAATCATTCAGAAAGCCCAAGTACTACAGATCAAAACCATTTTCAAATAATACAAGAAAGTTGATTGTTGAAGCAATTAAGGACTAAAGAAGATTATGCATTTTGTTCAGTATATTTTTTATTAGCCATTGTTATATGCCTTGTTCTACTGATTTCTTTTAACATAAAAACTCTGGGATTTTAAATGTGTCCTATGTGGTGTAAAAAGCAGTTTCAGAACCATTTATGCAAACTAACTGGCATCTCTCGTCTTTGACAAACTGAGTTTGAAGGTAAAGAAGCGTAGCTCTGTTGCTGTAGCAACAGGAGGACATTTCCAGCCTCATCCAAACCTCTAACTCAGAACCTAACCTTGTTTTATTTTAATGATTTATACATTTTTTCAGAATTAATGCATGGTTTTAAAAGGTCTGTATTTTAGTTTCTACTGATGACCCAGATGGTCCAATGTGTAACAATGTATATGATTTTGTTAAAGATAATGATGCTTTCTATGCTTTAATCTCAGACAATCTAAAGAGGTTCTTTAGGAACATCCAGAATAGATCTGATTTGTAACAAACTTTATTTCTTTTTATGCTTTTTTGACTTTGGATAAGACCTTTGTGAGTAAATTGCTGACAGCCTTTGAAAGTACAAAATAAAATGTGTGGAAGTGTCCTGTTTCATTGGGTCGTGTGTATATTTAAGTAGGAAAACATTCCTCAAAATGATTCGATTAGAAAAAAGCCCTAAAGGTAAAATCCTTTGTTCATTTTATACAACTTCATTCTGTTGAGCTGCCTTTTTTCACCACACACTCACATTTCATAAGGACAATCATACTTCAGTTTTCATTAACTGTCATTAAGAGAGATGGGAGATGATAACCTGAGGGAAAAAAATCCAAAATGTTTAGGTCTCTGTCAAAAAAACGAAGCAAACATCCTCTACAGTAAACCCGAATTAGCTCAACATGACGGCACGTCAGCAAAAACTTCACAGAAAACTGAATTTTCTGAACTTCCATCAGAACCCTGTGGAGCAGACCTGAAAACAGAGATGGTGCTAAGCTCTGCTCATCCACAGCAGAGTGCTGAGCAAAAAGAGGCAAAGTTTTCAAAACAACAAGTAGATAATGGTGGCATTTTATCTGCAAAATCTTTTCTTGTGCTAAAACCAAAAATAGAACTAAACCTGGTGAGGAAGAGGAAACCATCGAGACAATTCACATGAAACCTTATGATGCAGAGAACAGGAAGGAGCTTCTGAAGGAGCTCATTTAACACTTTGACAGGCTGCTTTCAGCCCGGTCTAGAGCTACTTGATATACAGGTGGTGGTTATAAAATTAGGAGGGGTTTGGGGTGCCATGTCATCTGCTGGTGTTGGTCCACTGTGTTTTCTGAGGTCCAAGGTCAACGCAGACGTCTACCAGGAAGTTTTAGAGCACTTCATGCTTCCTGCTGCTGACCAACTTTAAGGAGATGCAGATTTAATTTTCCAACCGGACTTGGCACCCGCACACAGTGCCAAAGCTACCAGTACCTGGTTTAAGGACCATGTTATCCCTGTTCTTAATTGGTCACCAAACTCGCCTGACCTTAACCCCGTAGAAAATCTATGGATTATCATGAAGAGGAAGATGCAATACGCCAGACTCAACAATTCAGAAGAGCTGAAGGCCACTATCAGAGCAACCTGGGCCTCATAACACCTGAGCAGTGCCACAGACTGATGGACTTAACGCCACACCGCATTGCTGCAGTAATCCAGGCAAAAGGAGCCCCAACTTAGTATGGAGTGCTGTACATGCTCGTACTTTTCAGTTGGTCAACATTTCTAAAAATCCTTTTTTGTATTGGTCTTATTTAAATTTTCTGAGATACTGAATTTAGATTTTCATTAGTTGTCAGTTATAATCATCAAACTGAAAAGAAACATTTGAAATATATCAGTCTGTGTGTAATGAATGGATATGATATACAAGTTTCACTTTTTGAATGGAATTACTGAAATAAATCATTTATTTCATGATATTCTAATTTTAAGACCAGCACCTGTATATCCTGCCTGTATAGGATGGGTGATCTGCTGCAGTACACAGAAGTCAAAGTTCAACAAATTTCAACTTTGACCTGAACACAGCCCGAACCCCACCGACCTGTGTGAATGTACACCAAATGGTTCTATCTGCTGCCATAAATCGATCCATTGTTGGAGCCACAGACAGATGGATCATCCTGATCTAGTGAATGGTGGATGGTAACAATTCAATTCAATTCAGTTTATTTATATAGCGCCAATTCACAACACATGTCGTCTCAAGGTTCTTCACAACAGTTAGGTTCATACATTCCAATTAATCGTAACCATTGAACAGTTCAGTCAGATTCAGTTATTTATTCAAATTGGATAAAAAGTTTTTCTATCTAAGGAAACCCAGCAGATTACATCCAGTCAGTGACTTGCAGCATTCACTCCTCCTGGATGAGCATGTAGAGACAGTGGACAGTCACTGGTGTTGACTTTGCAGCAATCCTTCATACTGAGCATGCATGTAGCGACAGTGGAGAGGAAAAACTCCCTTTTAACAGGAAGAAACCTCCAGCAGAACCAGAACCAGGCTCAGTGTGAGCGGCCATCTGCCACGACCAACTGGAGGTTTGAGAGAACAGAGCAGAGACACAAAGAGAACAAAGAAGCACTGATCCAGGAGTACTTTCTATGGGAAGGAAAAGTAAATGTTAATGGATGTAGCTCCTTTAGTCGTTTCATCTAGAAAGAAAGAACAGATAAACTCTGATCCAGTTTTCAAGGTTGGAGTCTGAAAGAGAGAACATAGAGTTAGTCACAGTAGAAGCTCAGTCAGTAGCCATGTCTAGGAGAGAGAAAGGGTTAAACACTGAAAGACAGGGTCATGTGGATCATCGGTAGAGGGTGAGCATTAAGTTGTTGCCAGCAGAAGCTCGGACGATGCCCCTCTCCAGAAAGGTGTCACAGGTAGACACAGAGTCAGGCCAGGTGTAGCTTCTAGGAAGAGAAAAGATAGAACAAAGTTAAAAGCTGAAATAACAGCAAATACAGGTCCTTCTCAAAATATTAGCATATTGTGATAAAGTTCATTATTTTCCATAATGTCATGATGAAAATGTAACATTCATATATTTTAGATTCATTGCACACTAACTGAAATATTTCAGGTCTTTTATTGTCTTAATACGGATGATTTTGGCATACAGCTCATGAAAACCCAAAATTCCTATCTCACAAAATTAGCATATCATTAAAAGGGTCTCTAAACGAGCTATGAACCTAATCATCTGAATCAACGAGTTAACTCTAAACACCTGCAAAAGATTCCTGAGGTCTTTAAAACTCCCAGCCTGGTTCATCACTCAAAACCCCAATCATGGGTAAGACTGCCGACCTGACTGCTGTCCAGAAGGCCACTATTGACACCCTCAAGCAAGAGGGTAAGACACAGAAAGAAATTTCTGGACGAATAGGCTGTTCCCAGATTGCTGTATCAAGGCACCTCAGTGGGAAGTCTGTGGGAAGGAAAAAGTGTGGCAGAAAACGCTGCACAACGAGAAGAGGTGACCGTACCCTGAGGAAGATTGTGGAGAAGGGCCGATTCCAGACCTTGGGGGACCTGCGGAAGCAGTGGACTGAGTCTGGAGTAGAAACATCCAGAGCCACCGTGCACAGGCGTGTGCAGGAAATGGGCTACAGGTGCCGCATTCCCCAGGTCAAGCCACTTTTGAACCAGAAACAGCGGCAGAAGCGCCTGACCTGGGCTACAGAGAAGCAGCACTGGACTGTTGCTCAGTGGTCCAAAGTACTTTTTTCGGATGAAAGCAAATTCTGCATGTCATTCAGAAATCAAGGTGCCAGAGTCTGGAGGAAGACTGGGGAGAAGAAATGCCAAAATGCCAGAAGTCCAGTGTCAAGTACCCACAGTCAGTGATGGTCTGGGGTGCCGTGTCAGCTGCTGGTGTTGGTCCACTGTGTTTTATCAAGGGCAGGGTCAATGCAGCTAGCTATCAGGAGATTTCGGAGCCCTTCATGCTTCCATCTGCTGAAAAGCTTTATGGAGATGAAGATTTCTTTTTTCAGCACGACCTGGCACCTGCTCACAGTGCCAAAACCACTGGTAAATGGTTTACTGACCATGGTATCACTGTGCTCAATTGGCCTGCCAACTCTCCTGACCTGAACCCCATAGAGAATCTGTGGGATATTGTGAAGAGAACGTTGAGAGACTCAAGACCCAACACTCTGGATGAGCTAAAGGCTGCTATCGAAGCATCCTGGGCCTCCATAAGACCTCAGCAGTGCCACAGGCTGATTGCCTCCATGCCACGCCGCACTGAAGCAGTCATTTCTGCCAAAGGATTCCCGACCAAGTATTGAGTGCATAACTGTACATGATTATTTGAAGGTTGACGTTTTTTTGGATTAAAAACACTTTTCTTTTATTGGTCGGATGAAATATGCTAATTTTGTGAGATAGGAATTTTGGGTTTTCATGAGCTGTATGCCAAAATCATCCGTATTAAGACAATAAAAGACCTGAAATATTTCAGTTAGTGTGCAATGAATCTAAAATATATGAATGTTAAATTTTCATCATTACATTATGGAAAATAATGAACTTTATCACAATATGCTAATATTTTGAGAAGGACCTGTAATGCAAAATTGGAGAGTAGTGTGAGAATGTAGCGAAGAGAGTGAAAGTGGTCATTATGTCCTCCAGCAGCCTAAGCCTATAGCAGCATAACTACAGAGATAGCTCAGGATAACCTAAGCCACTCTAACTATAATCTTTATCAAAAAGGAAAGTTTTAAACCTAGCCTTAAAAGTAGACAGGGTGTCTGCCTCACGGACTAAAACTGGGAGCTGGTTCCACAGGAGAGGAGCCTGATAACTAAAGGATCTGCCTCCCATTCTACTTCTAGAGACTCTAGGAACCACCAGTAAACCTGCAGTCTAAGAACAAAGTGCTCTGTTAGGAACATATGGACCAATCAGATGTCTGATGTATGATGGAGCTAGATCATTAAGGGCTTTATATGTGAGGAGGAGAATTTTAAATTCTATTCTGGATTTAACAGGGAGCCAATGAAGGAAAGCTAAAATAGGAGAAATATGATCTCTCTTTTTAATTTTCATCAGAACTCTTGCTGCAGCATTTTGAATCAGCTGAAGGCTTTTAACTGCATTTTGTGGACATCCTGATAGTAAAGAATTACAATAGTCCAGCCTTGAAGTAACAAATGCATGAACTAGTTTTTCAGCGTCACTCCTGGACAGGATATTTCTAATTTTAGCAATGTTCCGAAGGTGAAAGAAGGAAATCTTATAAACCTGTTTAATATGGGATTTAAATGACATGTCCTAGTCAAAGTTAACACCAAGGTATTTTTACTTTATTACCAGAGGTCAATTTAATGCCATCCAGGTTAAGTGATTGACTAAGCAGTTTCTTTTTTAAAGACTCCGGTCCAAAGACGACAACTTCTGTCTTGTCTGAATTTAGAAGCAAAAAATTTAAAGTCATCCAAGTTTTTATGTCTTCAAGACATGCTTGTAGTCTATCTAACTGGTTGGGCTCATCAGGATTTATGGATAAGTAAAGCTGAGTATCATCAGCGTAACAGTGAAAATTTATTCTATGCTGCCTGATAATTTTAACTATTGGAAGCATATATATAGTAAAGAGAATTGACCCAAGTACTGAACCCTGTGGTACTCCACAATTAACCCTGGAGTTTAAAGATGATTTATCATTTACATGAACAAACTGGAATCTGTCAGACAGATAAGATTTAAACCAGCCTAGCGCTTTCAAGTTATGAATTCAAAATGAACAACCATGAGAGGAAATTTTATGTTAAGGTCAACAGTAATCATCTTGGTGGTCCAATGCCTGATCCCTTTGGCAGTAGTCATTGTGAGGCAATATTAGAGGTGGGTAAAATGGCAAAAATATCATATCACAGTTTTTTTGACAGTGAAATTTCTTAAATAACAGTCATAGCCAAACAGAGCATTAAGGCCAAAGAACATTACAGAACATATTTTATCTGATCTGTGCAAAGTCTCAGACAAAACGTACAATTAAAATAAAGGATAAAGAAGAGAAAAACTGACGTGTCTTTATGACAGCAGTGGATCCAACCACAGGGACCAAATAACAATTTCTATGCTTTCTCTAATCACTGGTGATCTAATATCCTCATGTCATCTACTGGTAGTCTATATAATATGACATCACTGTGACACAGGTGTGTCTCCAGCTCAACTCACCTGTCTCCTCTGTCTCTCCCTGAGGCAACAGTTCCACCCTGAAGAACGGCCGCCATCATCACATAATCTCTGATGTTAGATGGGATGAAGATGTATTTGATCTCCTACAAAGACATGAAGAGGTCAGCTGGGCTGGAGATGATTGTCCCCATAGGTTTGTATCTCTGAGTGTTTCTAACCGAACTCTGAGGAACTCTGGTGAAGCCATCAGAATGGTACCAGCTGAGGGCGTGCTTCAGGGTGTTGGTGGTAAAACCGTAGAAAGAAATCTTCGTCCCCACATCTTCTTCAAACCCTCTGATCACTGCTCCATTCATTCTGTTACAGGAGCAAACAACCAGAGCTGTAGAGACAGGATCTCCTGAAACAGATCCAAAACTTCTGCAGAATATTTCTGTCAAGTAAGCAGTAAGAGCAACGTCTGATTATTTGTGGTAAATTCAACTGATTAGGTTTGCAAAGAGGTGACAGCACATCGCTCATCTAGAGGTGAAACCTGAAGAGTCTGGAGGACCCAGGTTCTCACCTGAAGACCAAATCATGGCCGTCGATGTTCCTGCCTTGCCGGGACCCTCGAAGAATTCCTCCGTTTCCAACCACGGCACAGCGGACACACCTGCCAGGTGATTCCCGACCAAAAAGCCGGGAGCTGTTGAGGAGGGACAGGCTGGCCTCCAGGACTGAGGAGGAAGAGGAGGAGGAAGACAAAGACCGAAACAGATGTGAGTCAGGGTTCCCAGAAATATTTGCTGACCTTTAAAAGGTGTGTCGGAGTTCTACAAGCCAGAGGACGTTTTGCTGTGTGGGCCAGAAATCACCAGGTTAGAACTCCTCACGGGTCACAAAATGACCGGTTTTTATCCTAATTACAAATCCTCCAATAATTTTATGTTTATTCTTTACCAGCTCATTAAAAATACTGAACATGTTTTTGCAGATAAAGGTTCAGAAATCATTGAAGATCAAAAATCATATTATAAATGTATGTATTGTTTCTTACAATCAGTCTAATTAGCTTTATCTGTTAAATCAATCTTTTAAATGTAGGTTTTGACAACCTTCAGCAATAATTATGGCATTCAATTATTTAATCAATTTTAGCCAACCAGTATTATTAAACAGCAACACATTTCTTAGTTTTATCAGGCACATCGGGTGTATCTGAACAAAGTATCGGTGTTGAATCGGTGTCTGAGGTTCTGGCTCATCTTTTTCCATCAGCAGCTAAACTTTTATGAGCATCGTGACATCAGCTACTTCATAAGCTGCTCAAGTTGCTTTAAATGTCCACTGATGTTAAAAGTCTGTCACCTCAATGTTCTGGTCCTGCTTCAGATCATTTTATCATTTAGGTGCAGAGAAAAAGCTTCTGGACTCAAGCTGGTAACAAAACCGGTTCTTTCCTCTTCAAACTAAACTGGGTTTCATTTTTGCATCTTTAAAAGGTTTGCGTGTACCTAACTGCACGGAGGTGCTAATCGGATTGTGTGCGTAAAATCAGCAGGAAAGTGGGCCAAAGTTTTTCCGTGTCTGCCTTCATGAATATGCAAAACATGATAATGACCCACACGCCCAAAAATATAGGAGGAGGATATCCAAATGTAGTCCCTTACTAGCCACAATGCGATTTATTAAACCTGAAACGGATCGCGGTGCTGTTTCTGCGTCTGGATTTAGCGTGTTTGAAATGCGGGTCCTGCTGTCACTGTGGCCAGGAGGCATAGACAGAATGACAGATGATGGAAAGAGATAAAAAAATAATGAAAATAGATGAGAATAGAGGATTCTTTATGTAAGGTCTGATTCAGAGCCAATCACAAACAGAAGCCATGAAATCTCTTCCATGATAAAACTCCTTGCAACCCTTTATTTCTTGCATCTGGATCATTCCAGCACCATCGCTGTCAGTGATCATCTGCTGCTGAAGCACAAACTTGATCATGCAGAGGTGTGCATAACTGATCATCTGCCAGAGATGCACACAGCCTAACTGGATCATGTGCAATTGGATGCTAAAATCACTTTTTAGCAGGTAAAAAAAATCATCATTTCAGAGCGGCCTATTCCATGTCATGAGAAAGACAGTGTAGGCTTTAACCTGGTCACTAAACAAAACAAAATGCACTATTGACAGTCATTGCAGAGCAATCAGAGCTGGATCAGTTTGATTACGATGATTAAACGTGAACATATGCCAGGGGAGGGTTTATACAGTAAAAATGACTTTTAATTAAAACAATCAAAAGCGTTGTATGTTGTTCAAATATTGGCAAAACAAACAAAACAATTTCGGTTAAATCATTGGAAAATAATTTATTTTATGCACATAAATGTTAAGAATTAAAAGTTCAAGGAAGGCTAACCTCTAATAAATTAATTGACTGACATATTTGTATTTTTATTGTTAATATTGATTGGCCAATTTGTTGCAAATTACGCCTAGCAACAAGGTTAACATGTTATGCGCTCCTATGGTGCCGACGCAGCATCGACCAGCCTCTGGACACAGTTCTGCTCTCCTGCGCAATGGCTTATGATCCATCATTCTGATTAGGGGCGAAGCAGGATGCCGTCTTTGCCTCACTGGGTCCGTCCGAACCACAAACACCTTCAGAGGCACCCAGAGCAAATGAACAGAGAGGGAAAACGATGATAAACCTGCTGTGAACCGAGACAACAAAGGGTACCAAATTGCAACAGTCTAGAAAAGCAGGAGCAGAAAAGAACAGAAGGAAAATATCAATAACATTCATAGTGATGCAGCAACAACCCCTGAATGCTTCAAGCAACACAACAGAGAGGATCTGTTTGCTTTTCCTCTTGTTCCACTGGAGGCAGTAGCAGCCAGCGAGGAGCACACGTAGTTTCTTCTATAAATAGGACGGTCTGCACCGTTTTTGCATCTTTTCCATTAAAAGTGCAATTTTTGAAGATCGCGCGCAACACACCTTTTTTTTTTTGAGCTAGCAATTTAGCACTCTTTATTTGGGATCTATGAAGATCAGGGCCTTAGAGTTAATTTGAAGACAAACACTTTGAGAATATTGGACTCCATAAAATACTGACCCAGGTGAGATGAGTAAAATGAACTTCACATTAGCTGGACACCTGGACCCTACCGTTACCAGGAAGTCCCTTCCAGCCGTATGGAGGTGGTCGGCTCTTCAGCTGCATCCAGGATGATCTGGACAAACTTCCAGCCCACTGAAGCACTGGCAGCGAGAAGTTGAACCTCTTCCAGAGGAAAGGATCGTTCCTCACAGTGGCTCTGAGGGAACATGGTGCCTCTATCTGCAGGGAGAGAAAGCTTTAAAACAGGCAGCGCATCAGAGCCCTTATAGAGAGCTTCAGATGTTATCCTGCTTCCATTAGGGATTGTCCTTGAGGCTTTTCAGCACTAGATTGACACTCCCCAGTCCTAGAGTGTACAGGTCCTTCTCAAAATATTAGCATATTGTGATAAAGTTCATTATTTTCCATAATGTAATGATGAAATTTTAACATTCATATATTTTAGATTCATTGCACACTAACTGAAATATTTCAGGTCTTTTATTGTCTTAATACGGATGATTTTGGCATACAGCTCATGAAAACCCAAAATTCCTATCTCACAAAATTAGCATATTTCATCCGACCAATAAAAGAAAAGTGTTTTTAATACAAAAAACATCAACCTTCAAATAATCATGTACAGTTATGCACTCAATACTTGGTCGGGAATCCTTTGGCAGAAATGACTGCTTCAATGCGGCGTGGCATGGAGGCAATCAGCCTGTGGCACTGCTGAGGTCTTATGGAGGCCCAGGATGCTTCGATAGCGGCCTTTAGCTCATCCAGAGTGTTGGGTCTTGAGTCTCTCAACGTTCTCTTCACAATATCCCACAGATTCTCTATGGGGTTCAGGTCAGGAGAGTTGGCAGGCCAATTGAGCACAGTGATACCATGGTCAGTAAACCATTTACCAGTGGTTTTGGCACTGTGAGCAGGTGCCAGGTCGTGCTGAAAAATGAAATCTTCATCTCCATAAAGCTTTTCAGCAGATGGAAGCATGAAGTGCTCCAAAATCTCCTGATAGCTAGCTGCATTGACCCTGCCCTTGATAAAACACAGTGGACCAACACCAGCAGCTGACACGGCACCCCAGACCATCACTGACTGTGGGTACTTGACACTGGACTTCTGGCATTTTGGCATTTCCTTCTCCCCAGTCTTCCTCCAGACTCTGGCACCTTGATTTCTGAATGACATGCAGAATTTGCTTTCATCTGAAAAAAGTACTTTGGACCACTGAGCAACAGTCCAGTGCTGCTTCTCTGTAGCCCAGGTCAGGCGCTTCTGCTGCTGTTTCTGGTTCAAAAGTGGCTTGACCTGGGGAATGCGGCACCTGTAGCCCATTTCCTGCACACGCCTGTGCACGGTGGCTCTGGATGTTTCTACTCCAGACTCAGTCCACTGCTTCCGCAGGTCCCCCAAGGTCTGGAATCAGCCCTTCTCCACAATCTTCCTCAGGGTCCGGTCACCTCTTCTCGTTGTGCAGCGTTTTCTGCCACACTTTTTCCTTCCCACAGACTTCCCACTGAGGTGCCTTGATACAGCACTCTGGGAACAGCCTATTCGTTCAGAAATTTCTTTCTGTGTCTTGCCCTCTTGCTTGAGGGTGTCAATAGTGGCCTTCTGGACAGCAGTCAGGTCGGCAGTCTTACCCATGATTGGGGTTTTGAGTGATGAACCAGGCTGGGAGTTTTAAAGGCCTCAGGAATCTTTTGCAGGTGTTTAGAGTTAACTCGTTGATTCAGATGATTAGGTTCATAGCTCGTTTAGAGACCCTTTTAATGATATGCTAATTTTGTGAGATAGGAATTTTGGGTTTTCATGAGCTGTATGCCAAAATCATCCGTATTAAGACAATAAAAGACCTGAAATATTTCAGTTAGTGTGCAATGAATCTAAAATATATGAATGTTAAATTTTCATCATGACATTATGGAAAATAATGAACTTTATCACAATATGCTAATATTTTGAGAAGGACCTGTACATCTGAAGATGAGGGTGTCTTCACCACACCTTGATCCATCACAGGTCTGAATGAAATATCTTGTCTAACTTGTTTGGAGTCATTTTAGATCATTTTAGATTTGTGGTGGATGCTTCTACCACCACCACAAAGTGTTACTATTGTTTCATTGTTTTACATTTATTAGTTTCAGATGACACTATACATAAGTTTAAGTTATTCCACCTTCCACCAGCAGACCAGCTGGAGGTGAAGCCAGGAAGATACCATTATTCCAAAAGACTGAGGGGGGGACTTAACTTCTTCACTTGTTAAAGTTGTTAGTTATTTTGTCACTTTAGTATTCACTTATTTGTGTTAAGTTAAAGAGTAATTTGTGTCATTTATGTTTAATTAGTTTGTATGTATTTTTCTCATTTGTTCTTATGTTGTGCCTTCCCCATTTGAGTCTAGGTTATTCCACCCCTATTTAAGTAGTCTTTGTTTTTTGGTCTGGAGGTCAGTTTTGTTTGAGTTTTGTTGCTGTTCAATTGACCTCAGCTGAGTTGGTCCCAAACTCATGTCATTTATTATCAGAGTTATTTTTGTATTGAAGTTTACCTTTTGTTAACTATTTTTGACAGTATTAAATTGAAGTTTTTTCTATTTTTGAACACCTTTTGTCCTTGCTTAAGTCTGGTCCACCACAAGATTCCTAAAGTGAAACATGTCCGTTTTTGACCATTAACCAGCTGATAAATCTTCCTTTAGCTCCGTCTTTGACTTTTATTTATTTCATGGTATTTTGGATCATTATTGTATTTGATCTCTGCTTGTTTATAGCCAGTTATGTTTTCATGTTGTGATTTATTTCATTAGTTTAAATATCTCCATGAGAAAAAGCTGTTAAACATTCAACTGGAAACTCACCATCTCCTGCTCCTGCGCAGCTCCAGTGTAGACCTCCCACCTCACCTGATCTTCACCTGGGGACTCTGTGCTGCCAACTGCTGCCTGTGAGCTAACATTACAACACACACATTTAAAGTCCCACACAGCGTCCAAAAGGTTTTAGTCCTTTAAATCAGAAAACGTCTGATCCCAAACCTCTCAGAATTATTAGATATTAATTCATTTATCAACTAATTTATCAGAAACAAAAACCACAAGGGAACCGATGAGGTCGTTTCTCACATCTATGTCACAAACCTCTGAATGAGTTTTAAAAATTGAACAAAACTGATTGTAAAACTCTGTGATTGTTTGGGTTAAACAGTTTGTAAAGAAACTATCTATACCATATAACTACAGGGGTTGGACAATGAAACTGAAACACCTGGTTTTAGACCACAATAATTTATTAGTATGGTGTAGGGCCTCCTTTTGCAGCCAATACAGCATCAATTCATCTTGGGAATGACATATACAAGTCCTGCACAGTGGTCAGAGGGATTTTAAGCCATTCTTCTAGCAGGATAGTGGCCAGGTCACTACGTGATACTGGTGGAGGAAAACGTTTCCTGACTCGCTCCTCCAAAACACCCCAAAGTGGCTCAATAATATTTAGATCTGGTGACTGTGCAGGCCATGGGAGATGTTCAACTTCACTTTCATGTTCATCAAACCAATCTTTCACCAGTCTTGCTGTGTGTATTGGTGCATTGTCATCCTGATACACGGCACCGCCTTCAGGATACAATGTTTGAACCATTGGATGCACATGATCCTCAAGAATGGTTCTGTAGTCCTTGGCAGTGACGCGCCCATCTATCACAAGTATTGGGCCAAGGGAATGCCATGATATGGCAGCCCAAACCATCACTGATCCACCCCCATGCTTCACTCTGGGCATGCAACAGTCTGGGTGGTACGCTTCTTTGGGGCTTCTCCACACCGTAACTCTCCTGGATGTGGAGAAAACAGTAAAGGTGGACTCATCAGAGAACAATACATGTTTCACATTGTCCACAGCCCAAGATTTGCGCTCCTTGCACCATTGAAACCAACGTTTGGCATTGGCATGAGTGACCAAAGGTTTGGCTATAGCAGCCCAGCCGTGTATATTGACCCTGTGGAGCTCCTGACGGACAGTTCTGGTGGAAACAGGAGAGTTGAGGTGCACATTTAATTCTGCCGTGATTTGGGCAGCCGTGGTTTTATGTTTTTTGGATACAATCCGGGTTAGCACCCGAACATCCCTTTCAGACAGCTTCCTCTTGCGTCTACAGTTAAGCCTGTTGGATGTGGTTCATCCTTCTTGGTGGTATGCTGACATTACCCTGGATACCGTGGCTCTTGATACGTCACAAAGACTTGCTGTCTTGGTCACAGATGCACCAGCAAGACGTGCACCAACAATTTGTCCTCTTTTGAACTCTGGTATGTCACCCATAATGTTGTGTGCATTTCAATATTTTGAGCAAAACTGTGCTCTTACCCTGCTAATTGAACCTTCACACTCTGCTCTTACTGGTGCAATGTGCAATCAATGAAGACTGGTTACCAGGCTGGTCCAATTTAGCCATGAAACCTCCCACACTAAAATGACTGGTGTTTCACTTTCATTGTCCAACCCCTGTGTATATACAGAGCCTTGTGAAAGTATTCGGCCCCCTTGAACTTTTCAACCTCTTGCCATATTTCAGGCTTCCACAATAAAAATATAAAATTAAAATATTTTGTGAAGAATCAACAACAAGTGGGACACAATCGTGAAGTGGAATGACATTTATTGGATGTGTCAAACTTTTTTAACAGATAAAAAACTGAAAAGTGGGGCGTGTAATATTATTCAGCCCCCTTGCATTAATACTTTGTAGCGACATCCTTTGCTTCAATTACAGCTGCAAGTCTCTTGGGGTTTGTTTCTATCAGTTTTCACATCGAGAGACTGAAATTCTTCCCATTCTTCCTTGAAAAACAGCTGGAGCTCAGTGAAGTTGGATGGAGAGCATTCATGAACAGCAGTCTTCAGCTCTTTCCACAGATTCTCGATTGGATTCAGGTCTGGACTTTGACTAGGCCATTCCAACACCTGGATACATTTATTTGTGAACCATTCCATTATAGATTTGGCTTTATGTTTTGGATCATTGTCTTGTTGGAAGATAAATCTCCGTCCCAGTCTCAGGTCTCTTGAAGACTCCAACAAGTTCTCTTCCAGAATGGTCCTGTATTTGGCCCCATCCATCTTCCCATCAACTTTGACCATCTTCTCTGTCCCTGCTGATGAAAAGCAGGTCCAAACCATGATGCTGCCACCACCATGTTTGACAGTGGGGATGGTGTGTTCAGGGTGATGAGCTGTGTTACTTTTACGCCAAACATATTGTTTTGCATTGAGGCCAAACAGTTTGATTTTGGTTTCTTCTGACCAGAGCACCTTCTTCCACATGTTTGGTGTGTCTCCCAGGTGGCTTGTGGCAAACTTTAGACGAGACGTTTTATGGATATCTTTGAGAAATGGCTTTCTTCTTGCCACTCTTCCATAAAGGCCAGATTTGTGCAGTATACAGCTGATTGTTGTCCTATGGACAGACTCTCCCACCTCAGCTGTAGATCTCTGCAGTTCATCCAGAGTGATCATGGGCCTCTTGGCTGCATCTCTGATCAGTCTTCTCCTTGTTTGAGATGAAAGTTTAGAGGGACGGCCGGGTCTTGGTAGATTTGCAGTGGTCTGATACTCCTTCCATTTCAATATGATTGCTTGCACAGTGCTCCTTGGGATGTTTAAAGCTTGGGAAATCTTTTTGTATCCAAATCCAGTTTTAAACTTCTCCATAACAGTATCTCGTACCTGCCTGGTGTGTTCCTTGGTCTTCATGATGCTCTCTGCGCTTTGAACAGAACCCTGAGACTATCACAGAGCAGGTGCATTTATACGGAGACTTGATTACACACAGGTGGATTATATTTATCATCATCAGTCATTTGGGACAACATTGGATCATTCAGAGATCCTCACTGAACTTCTGGAGTCAGTTTGCTGCACTGAAAGTAAAGGTGCTGAATAATATTACACGCCCCACTTTTAGGTTTTTTATTTGTTAAACAAGTTTGACACATCCAATAAATTTCATTCCACTTCATGATTGTGTCCCACTTGTTGATTCTTCACAAAAAAATTTAATTTTATATCTTTATGTTTGAAGCCTGAAATGTGACAAAAGGTTGAAAAGTTCAAGGGGGCTGAATACTTTCACAAGGTACTTTACATAAAGCAATATTTCTTCTTGTAATTTTTAACTAAAGTTCAGCAGCTTTAAGTTCAATCATTAAACACATCAGCTGACCTTCTGCTGACACCAACATCTGCAGAAAAACAAGTCTGAACCTGCTTCATTTGCTGAATCCAGTAAGTATTATGTTGGGTAAACGGTTCTGGTTCCACAGTTGAGACCTTTAGAGTTTCTCAGAACCAAAGAAAGGAAAAAGTCCAAAAGCCTTTAGGGTAAACGATCCCTAGTTCAGACATGGAACGCTGAGCTTCTGTTGTCCCTGTTTAGGGTTCACATGTAAATGTTTCTGGGTCTGCAGTGGTTCCTGTAGCAGATCTGACAGGTTTAACAGAACCTTTAGGTCCAGTTTCAACAGAACTATCCAGAACTAAAATCTACTGGGAGAGACTGAGTGGGCGTGTCTCTCTGCAGTCTTGGCTCTGATTGGTAAGAAAACTGATGGTCCTCCAGCAGTGGAGACAACCTCACTGGAAGGAGACAGGAACACCTACCACTGGTAGGAGAACCAGGACATGTGGAGATGAAGCTGTGGCCATGAAAAGAGGTTAAATCCAAAAGGTTCTGAATATTTCACCAGGTCAGAACCATTATCCCACTCCAAGCTGAACATTCTGTGGGAAAATCTGAAAAGAAATTAAATTGAGATTGTGGAAAAACTGGGAAAAAGGATGAAAATGAAAACTGGGTCGGGTAAAGTCCAACTTTCTGTGTCTTAAAATTTTACTTATGGTTCTGTTGGAAAGCACGGTTGAGATATGGAGGTCCAAACAGGACTGGGTTACCTAATACCAAACATTATGGGATATTTTAACCCCTCTAATGATGCAGTCTAAAGCTCACCCACATCGAGGACCTCAAATCTTTTCCTTTGAGGCAAGTTCGCATGCAACTCTCTGACGGATCTGATCGACTCATCAGAACCAATAATCAGACAGGAAACATGGCTCTAGCTTCAGTTTCAACAGTAGGAGGCACCAGCAGAGCTACTGCTGCCAGTGACATCATGTTCTTGCTCTGCAGGTGACACACCTGACCTGTGCTTCTGTGTTTAACCTCGTGTCTCTCCCAAATGAAGCCACTAAAGGAGCTACTACTGCTATTAACTTTTAACTTTTCTCTAACATAGAAAGTACTCTTGGATCAGTACTTCTGAGTTACTTCTTAAACTCCCAGTCGGACGAGATGATTGGCTTTGCTTCTTCAGATCCATTTTCACCAGCTGGCAGATTAAACTGGATTTGACTGCATTGTTTTATAACTGGGATCCAGGTATAATGTAATCAAATGTTAATGGTATATATACGGTTATTATGATTCTATGTTTCTGGATATATATATATATTAACAAACTAAACTGAATTAAGCTGAACTGAACCTTTATAGACTAACTGTGACCAGGGTACTTAGTTTTCCATTTCTAAACAACATCCTTTTCCAGAGTCAAATTCAAGATTTTTTCCAGCTGTATCCAGAACATTCTGTACATTTGGGTAGATTGTCACATATCTGATAATATTTCATATGGTTTATGAAATAAAAATCAATAAACATGGAGTGTCTGTGCTTTCTTTGGCATCGATGATCAGACTTCGCTTCATCAACTTCAAATACTGAAAAATCTGATTATTTTTCCTGATCATTAAACACATCAAAACTAGCTGATCAGGGAGCCTCCTGGACGCTTCCAGCCACGTCCCAGCAAGAGAAGACCATGGGGACGACCCAGAACTCCCTGGAGGGACTATGTATCCCAACAGTCCTGGGAACGCCTTGGGAACCTCAAGAATGAGTTGGAGGATGTCATTGGGAAGAGAATGGATGTATGGATGTTTTAGATGATAGAATAATTAATAGTGAATTCTTCTCAGCAGTCAGGCTGTCAGTCAGACCAAAGAGGAGCCTCCTCAGCCTCTCACTGGATCTGGACCACAGCTTTCTGTGGGAGCAGCTCCACAGACATCTAAGGTTCTGCTAAACTGGGTCCAAGAGGTCAGGTGGAAGAAAAGTGAAGGAAGCCACATGAGCTGAGGGGGTGGAGCTATGAGCCCTGAGCATTTCTGATTGGTCCATCAGCAACAACATTTTATTTATAGCTTGGTGTTAAAACATTTGATCCTTTGTAATACATTTTTCTTTTCACTGAAATTAAGCAGTAGTTTATTTTTAAACCTTTATTTACTTTTTATTGCATGGGCTCCTTCATTACCGCCCCCTGCTGGACAGTTCAGTAGTGACGCAAAGCAGCATGAAATCAGACTTGATAAATCAGACAGATTGGCCAAATCCCTGCAACCAAGAGTCCCAGCAGCTGGAAAACCGTCCAAATAAGGAAAACATGAGACTGCAGGGAGCTGTGAGGAGAAGCTCTCTGCTCCGGTTTTGGAGGATGAAGATCTTATGAAGGCTTCTCATGAGAGAAATCGGCTCAGAAAAAATAAAATCCAAGTTTATGGGATAAACTGATGGAGTTTATCAGAAGCAGGATGTTGATAACCCAAAGTCCTTCTGAATGTCCCAGAAGAGGAGTCCTGACTCCATCATCAACACACTATGTCGGGTTATGAAGTCCAAACGCACTGTCCATCTGTCCCCAGACAGAAATCTCTGCTAATAGATTCCAGAATGACATTTTTATTCAGTTTTACTTTGTTTTCATTAATTAACAAACCTGCTTCTTTAATGACACATCATTCATTGGTTGGATTTATCCCAGGAAAATTAGAATTTCTTTAATAGAGGTAAAAACTAAAACTAAAAGGCAACCTGTTCATGCTGCAACACCAGCAGCAGTAATGTGTTTCTCCTCTGAACCCGCAGAAATGATTCATTCCCGATTCCCACCACGTGTCCTACCTGCTGGAGTTTCTGTATAAAACGAAGTAAACAATGAGGCAGAAGATTCCCAGCAGCAGGAAAAGGCTCTTCTTGGAGGAGGCTCGCATTGTCCCGATTTACTGTCAGCTGGACTTAGGTGAGGCGAAAGTTCAACTGCAGGATGAAGAGGAGGTGAGAAAACAATGAGACGTTTGAGTTCAGTCAGAACAAATTCAAGGGTTCATCCAGCAGAGTCTGAGTCCCACCTGTGGAAGCAGAGAAAGCGAAACTATTCCAGCTCACCTGCAGACTTCTCTAAATGGGAAACAGGGTTTCCTGAAATGAAAAGCAAGGATTAGACAGAAGGTGAGATGGGGGCGGAGCTACATGTTCTCAGATATGATTTTTCAAACACACCCGTGGTGACGTCAACAACGGGTGATTTTAATTCATTTATTTTTCTTTGATCATCACCTGGATCACAATAAAAGCTCAAAATACACTTTCAAACACATCACTTACATAAACAAACACGGCCTTATGAAACAAATGAAATACAATAAATCATACCTCGCTGCTTTCACCAGAGGGATGCTGTTCATCACACCTTATGTCATAAGACAGGCGCACAGATCATAAAATAAAGCAGATAGTAAGTTGTTCGTTTCAGCTGTTCATTCAGAAAACCAATCACTCTCAGCTTTTATAAGGCCCACCTGTCCTGGTTATCACTTCAGTTCACGAAAAACCACACCCACAGATTACACCAAGGCATACAGATAAACATGAAAAATCCGCACAATTTAAATTCCAACTGATTCAATAAACCTCAAATTTACATATATATATATACACATATATAGCCCCGGATGTTTTCTGAACTTCTTGATAGAAGAAATTTAGAAGTATTAAAAAGATGCAGCCACAAAATGATATTGGACTTCACATTTTTATTTAAAAACAATCAGACTTTTTCAACTGTGTTCCATATAATCACTTTCCGCCCCACCTAACCTGACAATGAGTTAAATGGAGTGTATATTGACCCTGTGGAGCTCCTGATGGACAGTTCTGGTGGAAACAGGAGAGTTGAGGTGCACATTTAATTCTGCCGTGATTTGGGCAGCCGTGGTTTTATGTTTTTTGGATACAATCCAGGTTAGCACCCGAACATCCCTTTCAGACAGCTTCCTCTTGGGTCCACAGTTAATCCTGTTGGATGTGGTTCATCCTTCTTGGTGGTATGCTGACATTACCCTGGATACCGTGGCTCTTGATACATCACAAAGACTTGTTGTCTTGGTCACAGATGCGCCAGCAAGATGTGCACCAACAATTTGTCCTCTTTTGAACTCTGGTATGTCACCCATAATGTTGTGTGCATTTCAATATTTTGAGCAAAACTGTGCTCTTACCCTGCTAATTGAACCTTCACACTCTGCTCTTACTGGTGCAATGTGCAATCAATGAAGACTGGCTACCAGGCTGGTCCAATTTAGCCATGAAACCTCCTACACTAAAATGACAGGTGTTTCAGTTTTATTGTCCAACCTCTGTACATGTAGACAGAACCAGGTGTTGCTCAATAAACCAGGAAAATATCTCCTGGTTCCAGTAAGATGTAGTAGAAAGTAAACCTCCATCTTCTCTTTCATATCTTCTGCTGATTCTAAACATGCAGCTCTGGCTTTAAAGATGCTGGATAATTAAGAAATAAATCATAGCAATTAATCACAGGTGGACCATTGATTAATTAACTATTTTATTTTTCTGAATTACACATGAAATATTATATAAACTAAACTAATTAAACAAGGATACAGTTTTACTGAAGGTGAGACATACATACTATATGTATACAGTTATTAATAACTGTAATATTAGTACTAATAAGGTCCAGGATGAGGCTCTATGCTATATTTTAAACACCACAACGTAACACCGTTTCCTCTCAGAAAGTGTTTAAGAGTAAGAACTGAAAAATGTCTCAGTGCAGAACAACAGACTGTGTAGAAAAATGTTTCTTTTATTATTTTTGGCAGGATGAATTTCTTCAGAAGTGGAATGAAGGGCTGAAAAGATGGCAGTAAGAGAGAACAGGTTTATAAAAGAAGGAACAATTTTAATAAAATGTTTCGAAAGCTCTTGGCATAATAAAATAAATGTGTTTTAGTATTTTACCATTTGACTAAGATTTAGGAAAATCTACTTTATATCACTTTCCTTTTTTTAAATATAAGAATAAAGACAATGGAGCCTCAGGAGTGAAACACTTTGATGAAAATGTAACGTTTAAAAAGATAATTTATGTAGATGAGAAAAGAAGCACATTTATCTGGTCCTGAGTAAATATCTCTGAGTTTAAGAAAAACTTTTGTCTTCAAAAATTCAGATTAAGTTATTTTCTAAATATCTCAAAATGTGTCATTATTTGCTTCAGCAAAATGGTTTTTCATGAGGTCTTTATATGTATATATTTCTCCTTGTCCTTCATTCAGCTTCTAAAAGAAATAAAAAGTTAAATTATTGCTAACCTTTTTTATTTGATTCACAATAACTTACATTCAGTCTAAAACCAGCCGAGACAGAGAACTGGTACAATATGTCCTATATTATTTTAACTTTAAATGACGTATAAATTGTCTTATTGAAATCTAAAGATTTTGGATTTGGGCTAAAGCCCCCAATATGTTGAGACCCTAAAAACGCCTCTGGAGGTAATAACGAAAGCTCCTATGAAGGGTCCTGACCCAACCTTTGGGTTGCCAGTGGATGGGTTGCTCCTCAGAAATCAATCTAAATAACCTAAAGAACAAGGTGAGGCTTGTAGTTAATAAACGTTACAGCAGATTAAATCAACAAGTTGTATTATTTTACGTAGAAGACGTTTTGCATTAATGTTTCTCTGGCTGAGTCCTTCTCCTGCCTGATGCAACACATCAGAAAATTTTAAAAGTGCTGCTAAAGCTCTAAATTATCTCACTTTTTTTTCAAAGTATAGAAAATGAAGCCGGACGAGTTACATTTTTTTAATTTAAACTATGTCGTTAAATACAGTTAGACGTCCTTAAAAACACTAAAATAATTGTTTAAGTTAACGATAAGCAGTGACTCAGAGAACTGTAAATATTGTCTGTTTTACACCCTGCACACCACAGGGGGCGCCCTTTCTCAGTTCCAAATGTTTTAATTACATTTAATTAACAAACAACTAGAAATAAAACAAGACATAAGGAATTTAATTAATGATTTCATTATTATATTTGCTTATCTTGTGATTTATTTGCTGCATTGAACCAAGAAACACTTTCAACTGTGATTTCTCAAAAAGGCCCCAAAATCTGATTGGTTAACCTGCAGAGCAGCTCCTCTATGACCAATCATCTGTCTAGACCAGTGTTAGCTCCTCCCACTGCTGGTGATGGGTAAAGCCACCTTAAAATAAATAATAATATATGTTTTAAAGAGGATAAATACATATCCTAATGTCATATCAGTTTGTTGAAATATTATTCTAAACTATGTATGTATTTGTTTCCAGTTTGTATTCACATATTTTATTATTTATTTAATGATTTTGTTTTATTGTTCAGTGTTTTTAAATTAAGTATGTATTGCTTGCTATTTGATCAGCTTTTGAATGTAAATACAATTATTTAACTTCTTTATTTCCAGGTTTAGTTAAACTATAAATAACTTTTCACTATTTTCTCTTCTGCCCAGAGGCGCCCCCTGCAGCATGCTGCCCTGGGCAGCAGGATCAACCCCTTTGTGGTTGAATTACTAGTAATTCTCAAAGACTGAACTTGCTGCAGTCCATCCTAATGATCAGAAGAGGTCAGCTGGCCGGTTTCAGAAACAGAATGATAAAGATGGCCACTTATTAAAATCTCCTCCCCATATTAGTTTAGTTGAAGGAAATAAAGATCTTGTTTTCTATTGTTGAAAATAAACCGGTATTTTGTTTTTGGTTGTTGAAGCCATAAATGTTTATTCATATAAATTGCGTCTGATCAATATCAACCACTAAAAATAATCCATCTACCATTGGTGTCTGTAAATTGCTGTATGATGCTTCCTTTGAATTTTCTTTGTAGAACAGCGACCCCTGCTGGCCTGTTGTTGCAAAAAGAAAACTACGTTTGTTTTAACCACTGATTTTTCCAGAATATTACATCTGTTTCTGTGGCGTGTTTCTTGGATCCATTCTTTGTTTTTTTCACCGCTTTTGGTTCGCTTTAAACGGAACAAAACGTCTCTTCGAACTTTACAAGCCATTGTCGCTGGTATCAAAGGTGTATAAAGTTATAAAATCATACCTGTTCAGCTGGGCGTTACTTAGCAACACGTTGTGGGAGAGAGCGCCATCTCTTGCTCGTAGCACGCATTGGTCGACGCCATTCCAAAAGTATAAATAGAAAGCAGCAAAATCTGTAGAATGAGCTGCTCTTGGCTCTCACAATAATATTTCTCCTTAAAAAACGGCAGAAATATGCAGAACAGAGCAGCTGCGTGATGTTGTGGCCCCCTGGACCACAGTAAAATTGTCAAGCGGTGAAATAACCACTGCTTTAGGGTTCTACATTGGGTCCTCTACTTTTTCACCTTGTATAATAATGAATTTCCAGAAGTGTACCCATCTGACATCTGTTACTTTCCAGATGTATGCAGATGATACCACTGAAAACAGGGCCTTGGAAAAGTCTCAACACCTATTAAAGTTTTTACATTTTGTCCTGTTCCAAACACATAAATCACTGTTTTGGGGAATTTTATTTCATAGACTAACACAAAGTTGTGTGTAAACAGCAGTTTTCAAGTTTTGTGACAAATTCTCAGTTGGATTTAGATCTGGACTTTGACTAGGCCATTGTAAAACATGAACTTTCACCCCATCTCATGTCTTCTGCAGCCTCTAACAGATTTTCTTCCAGGGTTATCCTGTATTTACTTCCATTCATCTATCAACTCTGACCAGCTTCACCGTCCCACATCATGATGCTGCCACCACTTGGTTTTACTGTAGGGGTTGTGGTTTCAGGGTGAGTACTGGTCTCCTCTGAGCAAAGCTCCTTATTCCACCTAACTGCTGTGTCTTCTACATGGATTCTGACTTCTTCTGACTTTCTTTCAACACTGGCTTTCTTATTGCTAGTCTTCCTTAAGGACCAGATTTGTGAAGTAAATGACTAATATTTGTCCTATCAGCAGATTATCTTACTGGAGCTGTGGATCTCTGCAACTCCTCCAGGGGTTACCAAGGGCCTCTTGACTGCTTCTCTGAATAATTTTGGCCTTTGGGTTCTAGGTCTGCTGCAGTCATACTGAGATCAAATCACACACAGCTGGACCCTGTTTAGGCTCCCTGGTGAAGCAGTTGGTAGCACTATTGGCTTGCAGCAAAAAGGTCCTGGGTTCTAATCCCAGGGGTCTTTCTGCATGGGCTTTGCAGGTTCTCCTCTTGCATGTGGGGGTTCACTCTGGGTTCTCCAGCCTTTGCCCACAGTCAAAAGACATGACTACATGAATCAGCAGGTATGGCCGATGGATGGAGTCAGTTTACTAAGGGGTCTCTAAACACAGTAAGTTTGTTAGAAGTGTTATATAAGAGTATCGTTTTTTGTAAAAATGTGAAGACTGTCTATTATTTTCCTTCTCCTTCTTGTCTTACTGTTTCTCTCCAGTGGATTTAGGATTTCAGTGAAGTTTGCAGTTGGAACAACAAAGAACATGAAAAGGCTCATGGGGTGTACATACTTTTGTAAAAAGAATATTAATTTTGTCAGTTCTGAGGAGTTTATTTTATTTCACAGAACCAAAGAGTGCGTTCATCAAACTACAGCTTATAAGTGAAGCAGACGCTGATGTCTGCGCTATATGAATAAATAATCTGAACTGAAACTATCTGTGTAATTATGCTGCTATAGGCTTTGGATGCTGGAGGACATAATGACCACTTTCACCCTCTTCGCTACATTCTCATACTACTCTCTAGTTTTGCATTATTTGCTGTTATTTCAGCTTTTAACTTTATGTTCTCTCTTTTCTCTTCCTAGAAGCTACACCTGGCCTGTTTCTGTGTCTACCTGTGACACCTTTCTGGAGAGAAGCATCGTCCGAGCTTCTGCTGCCTTGAGACAACATGTGTTGTAAATTGGCGTTATATAAATAAACTGAATTGAACTGAATTGATGTAAATAAAACCAATGAATACAAGAGCGCTGGTTATCAGTGAAACACTGCCCCCTACTGCTCACAGGATGAAACACAGCTGCAGATCCTGAGTAAATAAGGAGTCTCTTCTTTTCTGGGTCAGTCCTAGGAAGATCTCAGACTTATGAGCAACAAAGCTGAGAAGACTGAGATCCTGCAGCTAAAGGGAGCCAGAACTAGAAAAATGCACACAATATTCTCACCAAACACTCGCTTAATATTCTGATTAATGAAGCAGCTTTCAAAAGTTTTTAACTCAGGAAACAAGCAGATTAGCTTCCTGTTTGCTGCAGCTTATTGTTATGGGAAGTGTGAGGAGATAAGGAAGCCTCCGTGGATTTCCTGCAGCGGGTTATTCAGCCTCTGTCCTCCTGGTAAGTATCATCATCTGGATGCTGTGGTTGCCGGGCAGAGTGGACCCAGCCAGCTCGGGTTGATCTGCATCAAAGTCAGCCAGCGGGACCGTGACACAGTCCAGTTTCCACCTGTGGAGCAGAGCCTCGATGGACCAGTCTGAGCTGCAGGAGGAGAAGGTTGACAAGTGATAAAATCATCTACTTTACTGATGTTTTACAGAATGATAACTGGTACTGATAAATAATACAAACAGGATAAAAACCAACCTCTTTCTACCCTGATGTGGACTGTGGGCCCGCTGCTAAAGGTGTGTCATAAATTTAAATTAAATCATCTTTTACTGCAGCAGCGTCTCACACTGAACTCAGAAAAAGCCACACTTTAATGGGAGTGCGTGCATTCAGTGGAGAAAGGGGTCCCAAAGAAGTAACGAGTCTCCTCCTCTAACATTTCCCAAGGTTGGAGCATATGGAGAGACAGATCTTTGACCATTCTTTTCTAGATGGTCCATAGTCCTGGTTCCCATCTGATGCTCTCCTCACTGTAGAAGAACAATGATTTATTGTCTGAGGAACCATTTCTGTGGTGGTCAAGTTTTACACCATTATCCCATTTATCCCATCCCATGACCCATTTTCAGCTTTCTAGAGGAGTCCTCTAGATGCTAGTTTCAAAGAGTTCATGATGCTGCGCACTCTAACAGCCCTTGGTAGAGAAACAGGCCCACAGCATCACAGATCCTTCACCGTACTTAACAGTGGGCAGGAGGTTCACAGCAGACCCACCTGGAGTGTTTGTTCCTGAAAAGCTTGACCTGAGTCCATCTAACCAGAGGTCAAAGGTCCCAGTCGAGGTTAAGAAACCCCACATTTTTATGTTTCTGATGGCAGGAAAGAGGAGGTTGTTTGCCTCCTGCACAAGCAGCTGGTCTGAAGAGTTGAACTGTTTTCCCATCTGAATAAATGGACTGGAACCTGAGGTTGGATTTCATTTAAATATTTCACACAACTTTACCAGAGGTAGCTCAAACTTTGTCCAGGTCTGTAAACAGCAGGCATACCTTCTCACTTGGTAGGTAGTCCAGAACTGAGCTTTTGGGTTTTTCCTCAGCAGACAAACAAACGTCACGAGAACGTCTTCAAAATCTGGACGCAGAGAACAGTTGCTCAGCTTAATAACCAGCATGGTGAGGAGTTACAGGAACTGCAAACCTTCAGACACACAAAGTGACCTTCAGGGTCGTAGAAGACGTCTGAGCCGAGGACGATGTCTTGCTTAGGAAGCAGCAGGAGGTCCGGGGACACGTCCCCCCAGCTGAGGCCCAGCACAGTGACGTCCTGCAGGCCGTTGGCCTCGCAGCTCCGCCTGCAGTTCTCCAGACACATTGGCTTGTCTGAGCCGTCGGACAGGATCACCTCGGCGCCGCAGCGGGCAGCCACCACACCAGGAAGACTCACACCGGCTCCGAGCTGGGCACAGAGAGGATTCACAAAGAGGTTCGGGTCAACACCAGGTACCGGATCAACCGGGCCTCTTTCCTTGAGCTGGTGTCACTGAGTGTTACCATGAAAATACAAAGCTGGGCTCTGAGGTACTGAAGCAGATAAAACATGACAGGGAAGAGTCATTTACTGCTTCAACTCCTCCACAGAAATGAGTTCAGATTCATTTAATGATCTTCAGTCACTTCAATAAATACAGATTTATTTTCATAAAATTATTCCTAGAGACAACATGTTGAGGCCCAGGATGAAACTTTGAGGAACTCCACATGAAACTCTATAAAACCTTTCATTATCTGGACAGAGGACCTCCAGAACCACTACAGAGCAGAACCATTAGGCCCTGCACACAGTTCAAGTCGTGATAAATTCGGGTCCAGAGTGTTGAGAATGGTTTCAGTATACTGGAACGATTAAAGCCCAGTTAAAGAAGAGTTTTATTCAGAAACGTCTGCAGCTGTAAACGGAGAATTTCTGACAAAAATCTCAACGTAGAAACTGGCCCAAAACTTCACAGGACTGAAGTTTTTCCCTTTAAAGGGGAAATCGTAAAAGTTTAAATCATGTGTAAAATGAGCTGAAAACATCTCCTGCTAGGTTTCCAGAATGAAGAATAGTTCTCCTCACCTCCAGCACTGCCCTGCCTCTCAGCTGGTCTCTGTAGAACCACAGATACTGGGCCAGGACCACTGCACAGGGCCACACGTACATCCCATACTGGGGGTCCAGAACCTGATGGAGGATCACAGTCAGAGCTTCTCTCGCCATCACAGCCCACTTCCAAATAGGAACATCTGGTGAACTTCTACCCAGATGTTTGAGTAAAAGTCAGGGTATTTTACCTACAACCAGCAGTCAGTTTGGAGAGCTGGTGTCCTGCATGTTTGAGATGCTGATCCATCACATCTAGTAGAAGGTCTGTGCAGAACAAGGCGAGATGCTGCGTTGGAGCAAGGACACGTCTAAAACCTGCAGGACACCGTCGCTCGAGGACTGACTTCAGATACCACTGGTTTAAATGGACTACTAATGAAAGATCAGAACTTATTAATATTAATGTGGCTCCTTATGTTACAAAACAATCATCAATGTTTTTAACCAGCCCTGCTGTACCGGCCCGATATGTCGATAAAGCTTTCAAACATGTTTAGTGTCAGACTTCTGGAGCTTTCAGTCATTTAAGATAGCTGTTAAAGTTTTTTTCACCTTTGAAGGACACTCGTCAACTTAAAAATATTAATTGATTTATTTTAGAAGAACTGTTGGGGAACCAATAATTGTGCCACCAGCTATTTTGTAAAAACTATTTTTTTAACTTAACGTGGGATTTTTTTTTCCCACTGAATTAATTTTCTCAAATTATATGTTGGAATTTTCTGATCATTTTACTGTAATAAAAGAAAAACTGATCTTAAGGTTTGTAAACATCTGTTCTGGAGGAGCTGGTTCCTATCTCCAGTGGTCACTGGATGAGAGGGACACCCTGGACAGGTCTCCAGTCCATCGCAGTTACACACACACTAAGGGGAATATGGAGAGACCAACTAACCTTATTCATTTTGGACTGTAGGAGAAGGTCCGGACCGGACTTGAACCCAGGACCTTTTGCTGCAAGGCAACAGGGACTGTGTTAATAACTACGTCATCGTGCAGCCCATAGACATGACTGCTAGGTTGATTGGTCTCTAAACATTCCCCTAACTGTGTGGTTGTTTGTCCTGTTTGTCTCTCTGTGTCCCTGTGATGGACTGGAGACTTGTCCAGAGTGGACTCCGCCTCCCGCCCAATGACCGCTGGAGATAGTCACCATTGTCCCCATGACCCTGCAAAGACAAGCGGGTGTAGACACTGGATGGATGGTGAACAGTAACAGACCTCAGGGATGCAGACACTAAGACTCTCCTGGGGGGATTTCGCGTCTTTAAAGGTGAAAACTCTGCAGGCTGTGCTCCCCGTCTCTGCTCCTCTTTGCTCCATCATGCTCTTTAACAAACCCAGAAACTACGTCATTGCAGAGCTCACTAATAGCAGCACCCGCGGGCTTACATTCAGTTGATCTTAACGCCGTTTTTGTAATGAAAATCGTTGTGACTAGACATTCATACATAAATGTCTATGGTTGTGACAGCCACGCTTGTGTCTTCTTCCGCGGTCAAATGAGTGGGTCCGTTCCTTACCAATTAGCCGGTATGTCGAGCGGCTGGGGGTGTGACCAGCAGTGTACCTTCTTCATACGACTGATGATCATGAGTAACATAAATATGTAAAATAAAAATGTAAATTACACTAAATCTGATTATTAGCAAAGCACGGTATTAATTAATTGTAAGTCCAAACAATCCAGTCACTTTGTTTGTTAATTTAATATAACATTTTTGTTTAGGCATCGAAACATCTGATCAGATAACTCAGCCAGTCAACAAAAAAAAAAACCCGCGTCGTTAATAAAACAGGCTGAGAGCTAGGCTGAAATAAAATGCTAACTCCTCCTTCGCGCCACGCCGCTCTCCTCGCCGGCTGGTAAATAGGGCAGAGTATATCTTCCATAGTAAATGTCCAGCCCAGTGCTAATGGTGAGTTCCGGTTTCCTCGGAGGTCGCAATGCTGATTGGAAATGCAGTTCATTGTGTACCGGTTGGAGCGGGAAAACCAGTGGGACTAGCTACTTGTTGTGTTTCAAATCCGATCTAATCTATATGTTGTTAAACACCCATAACGATGTAGTTTTTATTAATTTCGCTGAACATTAAGAAAAGATGACTTTCAAAATAAACTAAATATTCCGACCTCGGCATAAAACTTGAAGGTAGCAGCCAATAATATCCATGGGCGGGAATGGTCCGTGTGACGTTAAACCAATCAGTGCATTGCAGCTTTCACGCTGTGGCAGCCAATCAGCTACCTTCGACCTCAGTTAGGGCGGGTGTTAATTGCGTAATCAGTTTCACAAGCATTGTGTGTCCCGCTGTTGGCTTTGATCAAATGTTAACGGCGTTTCAGCGGATGTTAAGCTTACATTTATAGTTTAACATTATAGAATCTCGTGTGCAACTTTTGTTTATGATGTTGTGTTGTGTTCTTAAAGCGACGCTGTGAGCAGGTGGGTAAATGTAGCCCCCAGTTAGCTCCTTTACAGGCTAATCAGAGACTGCTAACCGTAAGAAAATGAACCATAAAAGTAAGAAGAGAATAAAAGAGGCCAAGCGGAGTGCCAGACCCGAGCTCAAGGACTCCCTAGACTGGATGAAACACGGTTATTATGAGAACTTCGACGTGTCGCACCGAACCGTAAAGGTAACAAGTCAGTTTGTTTCCCCTAGCTGAGCTAGCAGCAGCTAGCCATGGCTCACAGTGCCAACAGTCACGTAGACAATGTAGGAGCTGCTGTTAGAGCGCCCTCTGTTGGAGGAGTCTCTGCTGGGGCGCGTTTAGACTATTTTAGAGCTTCTGTGTAAAGTTAACGTGTCACACATGAGCAGAAAAACGGGTAAAGCTGAAGAAAATCAATCTGGCACAGAACTTTAAAATGGTTGTTTATTCTGAGAAGAAGTCATACCTGCTGATGGATGTTGCTGTGGCAGCATTATTTACCTGTAGGTCTGTTTGATTTTTAAAAATATTTCCTTCAAACTTTGTTTTTTTATTTCCTCTTGACACAGATACTTTCTTCATGTATGTTAAGCTACACATTTTTGTATCCAAGATGGAAATAAACCCTTTTGTGTTTTATGAGACTATAGTTACTAAAAGTGGCATTTATGGGTTGAATATCTAAAACATTTATCTAAGGTGTTTATATATAATAGTTTTTACTAGAGCCTAATTACCTATTAAAGGCTAGGAGCACAAATGGTAGCTCTATAGATGGGAACATGTATATTAATACGCTGTTAAGTCATGTTTTCAGATGATCTCCATTCAGACCATCAGTGTCAGAACCTTGGACTGTTTACAGTGTTCCTCAGACATCTCAGGTGTGAAAACACCTTAATAAATGTAAACCATAAATAGTAAACGTAGGATCAAAATATTTGAGACAAAATGTAAACTAAAATATAGATGATAGTTTTTAAAGTGAAAAAAATGATCATCTTTACTAAAGATTACCTCGATATCAGGTAGCAGCTTCAGCTGGACAGCATTGATCTCTGATCTGTCAAACGGTTCTTTATCCAGAACCATCATCCATCACCGGCTCATAGAGGCTTATGGAGCAGGGGTTACTGTGGAGAACCTTTGTCCAGCTCTACAAGCCAACTTGATGTTTTGTTTTATCCATAATGATCTGATTCACAACAGATGTTATCCTGCTGTTCTGATCTTTACCAAACAGAGACTGCTGGAGATGAGTCTCATACTGGTGGACACATTTAGAGGGGTTTTTAGGACGAATGGTACAATCTGGACCTGGACCCCTTCATGGACCAGGATCCTTACTGCCAGAAAGTCAGGGTGGGAATATCTTTATCATGGGATGTGTTGCAGCCTCAAACGCAGAACTGGATGAATATTAATAAATAATATTTTGGGTCCCGTTGTAGTTGTAGCGCAGAGTCAGTAATTGAGTCTTAAGTTTGATGCAGCAGGATTGAAATAGTCTTTTTAAAGCTGGAACTTCATCTTATCTAAAACGTGTAAACTTAGTTCCCATGACGTTGCGTCCATCGCTGAAGGATTTGCTGTGTTCCAGGACAACGTGGAGCGCGTCGATGCCCTCCGTCTTTCTCCAGAAGAGTTCATCTCGCGCTTCGAGCGGCCCTACAAACCCGTCGTCCTCCTCAATTGTCAGGAGAACTGGCCCGCTCGGGAAAAATGGACCATGGAGCGCCTCAAACGCAAATACCGAAACCAGAAGTTTAAGTGCGGGGAGGATAATGACGGTTACTCCGTAAAAATGAAGATGAAGTACTACGTGGAGTACCTGGAGTCCACTAAAGACGACAGTCCGCTCTACATCTTCGACAGCAGCTACGGCGAGCACGCCAAACGGAGGAAGCTGCTGGAGGACTACGAGATCCCGGTGTTCTTCAGGGACGACCTGTTCCAGTTTGCAGGGGAGAAACGCAGACCTCCTTACAGGTGTGCTTCCTGTTTAACTTCCTGTTGACCTTCCATATCTTTAAATCTATTCATCACAAACACCTGGTTTAACCTCTTTTCCCTCTGCAGGTGGTTTGTGATGGGCCCGGCCCGCTCCGGCACTGGCATCCACATCGACCCGCTGGGTACCAGCGCCTGGAACGCCCTGGTTCAGGGCCACAAGAGCTGGTGCCTGTTCCCCACCAACACGCCGCGGGAGCTCATCAAAGTGACCAGGGAGGACGGCGGGAACCAGCAGGACGAGGCTATCACCTGGTTCAGCGTGGTGTACCCCCGGACCCAGCAGCCCGCCTGGCCCCCAGAGTTCAGGCCGCTGGAGGTCCTGCAGAGGCCCGGCGAGACCGTCTTTGTTCCGGGTCAGTGAACACAAATCTGCTTTTGTTCATATTAGAATATTTCTGTTTGTTTGGAGTTCATCAGCTCTTAAAACCAGGACTGAGTCCAGTTTTCCATCTGCAGCAGAACCTCTGCCTGAATGATTCAGAGATGGTTCGGTACTGGACTGGAATGTACCCTCTGGTTCTCCAGAGCTGAAGAACTGATGAGGACCTTCCCAGATGTTGGATAAATGAAAAACTGATGAATTTTAGTTTGACTCTGTATTATGTGACTGCTTGGTGGCCCGGCAGAGACCTCCATGTGGACCCGACGGTTCAGACAACCGACGTGACCCACATACACCTGCTGCGAGCCGGGCCGATGAGGTCAGATCAAACCCTGAGCTGCTGTTGTCACACAGCTCTGGGAGTTGGACCCTCAGGAGCAGGTTCTGTTTCAGGTTGCTTGTTCCAACAATTCCTGTAGAGACTCCTGATCCGATCCAGAATCCTTTCTGTTTTCGTTCCTGTGATCCAGACCTTCATGTAATAAGTATAGGACATGTTCTAATGTGTAGGTCCTGGTCCAGCCCAGTGTTGTCATGTGTTCTGGTCTATCGGGTCGTAGGTAGATCAGCCTAACAACATTTCCCAGTCTGTTCTGTGATCAGAACCAGGTTACCTGCGTTCCATACAGATAAACATGGAGCTGCTGTCAGCTGATGGTTCTGAAACATCTCAGAGACCTCCAGCCACTTGGATCACCTTAATGATCAGACATCGGCCCGGTTGTTCGTTGGATTGCTCTTTTATCTAACCTTAACAGAACCGATTTGGAGCCACGGGATGACTGACGTCAGACTTTAGATGTTTGGACTTTATTAAAAATAGTTTTTATTTTTAAAGGTGGATGGTGGCACGTCGTCCTCAACTTGGACACGACCATCGCCATCACTCAGAACTTTGCCAGCACCACAAATTTCCCCATCGTTTGGCACAAAACGGTCCGAGGACGACCCAAACTGTCCAGGAAGTGGTACCGGTAAGTACTATTTTTTTTTTTTAGATTAGATTAGATTATTATTTATTTGTTTAGGAAATGATCCAGTGTTTTATTATTAATAAAGAGGTGATTTTATGAATTTTTTTTATTGGAAGCTGTTTCTGGGAGCGATCAGATGTTCCTGATCCTTATACTTCCTGCTTCCTTTCCAATCACTCGGTTGACTTTTAACTTTTTCAGAATCAGAATCGGCTTTATTGCCAAGTTCGTTCATACAAACAAGGAATTTCACTCCGGTACACTTTGCTCTCTGGGTTTTTTTGTCTGGTTTTTTTTTAAGCGTTATAAGATATATTATGCATATATCTTTATGTCCTTAAATATACATATATACAAATTCATGCAGGGAATAAAATGTTGAGTGGTTTTCTTCTTCTGCTGTCTGATAAAACACCTGTGCAGGCGGCTAACGCCTGGAAAACTGGATCAACGGGTGACAGTTGGGAGTAAAACCTGTTTGGATTGGTTGTTCCAGGATTTTAAAGCAGGAGCGGCCGGATCTGGCAACGCTGGCAGACAAGGTGGACCTGCAGGAGTCGACGGGCATCGCATCTGACAGCTCCAGTGACTCTTCATCCTCGTCATCGTCAAGCTCGTCCGACTCCAATTCTGATGTAGGACCTGAAACACAAGTTGTTCTGATCCGTGTTCTGACTTTCACTGAATGACCCAGAGATGCTGTACTTCCTGTCATGTGATTTCTTGGCGCTCTGAGCGTGTGTGACCTGTCTGTCCTGCAGGGGGAGTCGGGGTCTGAGGGCGACGCTTCGTCTCACCGCAGGAAGAAGAGGCGGACCTGCGGGATGATGGCTAACGGAGACACCACCAGCCAGGACGACTGCGCCAGCAAGGAGCGCTGCTCGTCACGGTGACCCACAACGGTCGCTCGGCCTCCGGCTGCTTCCAGCCTCTGACCTCATGAACGGGACCGTCCGGTTGGCTGCGGAGATAAGGAGGGGCCCGTGGGCCTGCTGGAGACCTGCAACCACTGTGCTTTTAACTGGGATCGATATGTTTGTCTCTGAGAGGTCATGATCCTAGAGGTGGGAGGGGGCGTTTCCTGCACTGCTTTTAACTGTAAAATCACATTCAGTTGATTCAGCTTCTGTAGGTTAATGATCCAGAGGTTCTGCAGCAGAACTGTGTCTTGGAAGACATGTTGCGTTCAGGTTAACTCGGAGCTTTCTGTGTTACTTCTATCATCTCTGGAATAAACTGACAATGAGGCCTTCTTCACTCATTCACCACTTCATGACCACTGCTTCCTGCTTGGAAATCTGAAAGTTCATGCGCTGATTTTTACTGAACACAGCATCAGAACTTCTAGTTCTAAGATTAAAGTTGTGCCAAAAATGAGCAGAAAAGTATTTATTAGTAAGGATTTATTTTCAGGGCAAAGAGAGACAATAAAGCCGTAAAAGAAAGAGATTCAGAGGAAATGTTCTGATGTGTCTGCAGATGTTCTGCCTGGTAAGACTTTTTACTCACAGCAGTAGAGTCCAGGGCCCGTATTCCCAAAGATCCTCAGAGAGCGACTCTGAAGACAGATTCCTATCTTAGTGAGGAGGTGTGGTTGACCCCGTTGCTAGTTGAGGTTGACCCCGTTGCTAGGTGTGACACTGTCTTCTAAGAGCTGTGATTGGTTGTTAAAAGAATCAACCAAAATAATCATGCGCTCCCAGTAATGAATGGAGAGAAATGAACCGATAAAGAATTTACACTTGGATTCAGAAATGTTTAAATCATGATAAAACTTAAATTAATTGTCCTACAGCATCAATGTGTTTGAATATAGCTTATTTATCATCATTATTCTGATCTGATTATGTTCACTCTCCATGCTGGTCGTTTTCATACTGCATCTATTTCATATTAAACTCAGCATTTTACTGTGATCTCCTTGTTTAATGAGGTTTAGTTTGGTAAAATGATAGTTTGGAGAAAAGCGAAGTGAACAGAGGAGCAGAGCCTGCTGGTGGAGGAGAAGAGAGGAGTGTTAAAGGTAGATTTAGTTCTGGGATCACGGTGGGAACCAGTAGATCAATGTATCGTTCCCTCTGCTTTCAGCACCAGCCTGGAATGTGAGCAGCTCTGGTTCCTGCTGCATTCAGAAGCTAGAGAGGAGATAGCAGCACCAGAGAACTTCTCCACAGATGTTGGAGATGATCATTTAGGCTGCTGACATCATCATGAACAATACAGCAGATTCACCTCATTTACATCTTCCTGCTCTGGATATAGAGCTCAGATTATTGGACTGTTTGAGACACTTTCTATTTATGTAGATCTATATTTCTTAAAGAGTTTTTCCAAATTAATTTTTTGAAGCATTTTATACTCAGTAAATATTTAGATAATTCTGTATTATATTGTTTGTAATTTTTTATTCATGGTTATTAATTATTGTTTCTATTATTTATTGATCCTTCCTAATATCATCTTACTAGAGGTTGACCTTTAACCTGTCCTGCTGCTGAAACTATTTAATTTCCTCCTAGAGGGATGATAAAGTTAATCTTATCTCTATATTAATAATTATATGATTGTTCTAGAAGGTTCTGTTCTCATTGACTCGACTGTTTAGGAGGTGGATCTCTGCACCATGGAGCTGGTAACGTTTTATTCATTTACTGTTGTTCATTGGAGGAGAAGATCTCTCCTTTCTCTCTGTCTTTCCTCCATCTTCTCTGCTTCAGACACTCTTAGGTTCACTAAAGGTCCTCCTCACTAACATCTCCTCACGTTAGGAGCTCTCTGAAGGTCTCAGATGCTAAATGAATAACTTTTATCTTATCGAGGGGAAATTATAAGAAAAATCTGAGAATTTGATCATTTTTCTAAGATTTTTCTTATGATGACGTCACCAGGAGCTACTTTCAGTCTCAGGATTCTTTGTGAAGATGGACCTTTTAAAGGCCTGTTTAACAGCGTCCTGCAGCTGTCAGCAGCATGATGGTGTTTGGATCTGACTGAAGGTCTCAATGATTTTGTGAAGCTGTAAGGAAATGTCTTCAGGATATAAAATTAAGCTGTCTGCTCCTTCAGATCAGAGATGCTGCTGTGATTTTATTGCCTTTCAGAGCTCATCTTCTCAGCTTTCTGACAACCAGAACCACCTTTGTTTTTTGTTTTTTTTTAGTAACCAGGCACCAGGAGTGCCTGGTGAGAACGAGCACCAGACCGTCCTTTCTCTGCATCAAACTGAAGGAACTAAACAGAATCAGCCTCTCTCTCTCTGATGTTTAGCCTGCAGGCCAGCTGTCCTGATCCGCCTGGACTTCCTTATCTGAGTCAGCAGTGTTTTGAAGGTTCTGAATCAGCCTCAGAATGATTGTGTTTTCAGGAACTTAATTTACACCCTGGAAGCAAGATGAACCTTAGTGACGAGTTGGCAAATCAGTCTCTTAGAGAACTTCCTGATGATCTTTACGTAGTTCAGTTTTATTTCTATAGCTCCAATTCACAACACATGTTGTCTCAAGGTTCTTCACAACAGTCAGGTTCATACATTCCAATTAATCGTAACCATTGAACAGTTCAGTCAGATTCAGTTATTTATTCAAATTGGTTAAAAGGTTTTTCTATCTAAGGAAACCCAGCAGATTGCATCCAGTCAGTGACTTGCAGCATTCACTCCTCCTGGATGAGCATGTAGAGACAGTGGACAGTCACTGGTGTTGACTTTGCAGCAATCCCTCATACTGAGCATGCATGTAGCGACAGTGGAGAGGAAAAACTCCCTTTTTACAGGAAGAAACCTCCAGCAGAACCAGAACCAGGCTCAGTGTGAGCGACCATCTGCCACGACCGACTGGGGGTTTGAGAGATAACAAATAACGCAAAATTGGAGAGTAGTGTGAGAATGTAACAGAGAGCGTAAAAGGGGTGACATGTCCTATTTTAGGCTGATTGAAGACCAGACATGCAGATGTTTCACAGCACAGGCTGGGAGACCAGTTAGGAGGACCTGGCCGTCGTCGAGGTGACCATAGACGGCACCAGGAGCTGGGTGGAGTGTTGGGCCAGGTGGTGCCTGATTTATGTTTACTGTCGTCCAGCGATGGAGGCACAATGATAGCCCTATGATCAGCTTTAACGAGGGGCTGATGAAGTTCGTGTTTAATTTCAATGCAGATTTTATAATAATTTCGTCATCAGGTCCTTCTAGTTTTAGTCAACTAGAATAAAGTTCTGGATGAATGTTTCTTCAGAGTTTCTGAAGGTCACAGCTTAACCCCCAGGAGGAACATTTCTCCTGGATGGACTGCAGACACAGATTCATCGTTTTTATTGGAAACGTTTTTATTCGCGTTTAAAAACTAAGAATTCAAATAAAGTTTTTGTATATAAGAACACACATTATTCTTCATTAAAGCGATAGTAGCAGAAATCAGAAACTTGAATCATTCGTTCGTCGTCTTCCGCTTATCCAGGACCGGGTCGCGGGGGCAGCAGACTCAGCAGAGACGCCCAGACGTCCCTCTCTCCAGACACCTCCTCCAGTTCCTCCAGGGGGAGCCCAAGGAGTTCCCAGGCCAGCCGAGAGACATAGTCCCTCCAGCGTGTCCTGGGACGTCCCCTGGGCCTCCTCCCGGTGGGACGTGCCTGGAACACCTCCCGAGGAAGGCGTCCAGGAGGCATCCGGTATAGATGCCCGAGCCACCTCAACTGGCTCCTCTCACACTCAGCTGCGAACCGCCCCAGCGCATGCTGTAGGTCTTGGCTAGAGGGGGCCAGCAGGACCACGTCATCCGCAAAAAGAAGAGACGAAATCCACTGGTCCCCAAACCAGACCCCCTCCGGCCCTTGGCTGCGTCTAGAAATCCTGTCCATAAAAGTTATGAACAGGACCGGCGACAAAGGGCAGCCCTGCCGGAGTCCAACATGCACTGGGAACAGGTCCGACTTAGTGCCGACAATGCGGACCAAACTCCTGCTCCGCTCGTACAGGGACCGGATGGCCCCTAATAAAGGGCCCCCGATTCCATACTCCTGGAGCACCCCCCACAGGGCATCACGAGGGACACAGTCGAATGCCTTCTCCAGGTCCACAAAACACATGTGAACCGGTTGGGCAAACTCCCATGAACCCTCAAGCACCCTGTAGAGGGTATAGAGCTGGTCCAGTGTTCCACAGCTGGGACGAAAACCACACTGCTCCTCTTGAAGCCGATGTTCGACTATCAGCTGGACTCTCCTCTCCAATACCCTGGCGTAGGCCTTACCAGGGAGGCTGAGGAGTATGATCCCCCTGTAGTTGGAACACACCCACCGGTCCCCCTTCTTATAAAGGGGGACCACCAGTCCAGAGGCACTGTCCCCGACCGCCACGTAATGTTGAAGAGACGTGTCAACCATGACAGCCCTACAACATCCAGACACTTGAGGTACTTAGGGCGGATCTCATCCACCTCCGAAGCCTTGCCACCGCGGAGCTTTTTAACCACCTCGGTGACTTCAGCCTGGGTGATGAAAGAGTCCAACCCTGAGTCCCCAGCCTCTGTTTCCACCAGGGAATGCGTGATGGCAGGATTGAGGAGATCCTCGAAGTACTCCTTCCACCGCCCGATAATGTCCTCAGTCGAGGTCAGCAGTCTCCTGCCCCCACTATAAACAGTGTTGGCAAAGCACTGCTTCCCCCTCCTGAGGCGCCGGACGGTTTGCCAGAATCGCTTCGAGGCCAACCGGTAGTCCTTCTCCATGACCTCACCGAACTCTTCCCAGGCCCGAGTTTTTGCCTCTGCCACAGCCCGGGCCGCAGCACGCTTGGCCTCACGGTACCCGTCAGCCGCCTCAGGAGTCCCACAAGCCAACCACAGCCGATAGGACTCCTTCTTCAGCTTAACAGCATCCCTTACTGCCGGTGTGCACCACCGGGTTCTGGGATTGCCGCCACGACAGGCACCGCAGACCTTACGGCCGCAGCTATGGGCAACAGCATCGACAATAGATGCAGAGAACATGGTCCACTCGGACTCTATGTCTCCAACATCCCCCGGGATCTGGTCGAAGCTCTCCCGGAGGTGGGAGTTGAATACATCCCTGGCCGAGGGCTCCGCCAGGCGTTCCCAGCAGACCCTCACTATGCGCTTGGGCCTGCCAAGTCTGTCCGGCTTTCTCCTCCTCCAGCGGATCCAACTCACCACCAGGTGATGATCAGTGGACAGCTCAGCCCCTCTCTTCACCCGAGTGTCCAAAACATGCGGCCGAAGGTCTGATGATACGACAACAAAGTCGATCATCGACCTCCTGCCTAGGGTGTCCTGGTGCCAAGTGCACTGATGGACACCCTTATGTTTGAACATGGTGTTCGTTATGGACAATCCGTGACTAGCGCAGAAGTCCAATAACAAAACACCACTCGGATTCAGATCGGGGAGGCCATTCCTCCCGATCACGCCTCTCCAGGTGTCACTGTCGTTCCCCACGTGGGCGTTGAAGTCCCCCAGCAGAATAATGGAGTCCCCGGGAGGGGCACTATCCAGCACCCCCGACAGGGACGCCAAGAAGGCCGGGTACTCTGCACCACCACTTGGCCCGTAGGCTGAAATGATAGTCAGAGACCTCTCCCCAACCCGAAGGCGCAGGGATACAACCCTCTCATCCACTGGGGTAAACCCCAACACGAGACGGCTGAGCTGGGGGGCAACAAGCAAACCCACACCAGCCCGCCGCCTCTCCCCGTGGGCCACTCCAGAGTAGAAGAGAGTCCAACCCCTCTCAAGGAGATGGGTTCCAGAGCCCACGCTGTGCGTGGAGGCGAGCCCGACTATTTCTAGTTGATATCTCTCGACCTCCCGCACAAGCTCAGGCTCCTTCCCCCCCAGCGAGGTGACATTCCACGTCCCTAGAGCCAGCCTAAGCATCCGGGGATCGGGCCGCTGAGGTCTCCACCTTCGTCCGCCACCCAATCCTCTTTGCACCGGTCCCTCACGGTTCCCCCTGCAGGTGGTGGGCCCACTGGGGGATGGCCTCGCGTCTCTCGTTCGGGCTTGGCCCGGCCGGGTCCCGCGAGGAGCAACCCGGCCACCAGGCGCTCTCCGACGAGTCCCGACCCCAGGCCTGGCTCCAGGGTGGGACCCCGGCTCCGCCGTACCGGGCGACGTCACGTGCCTCGATGTTTTGTTCTTCATGAGGGATTCTTGAACCATTCTTTGTCTGACCCATCACCTAGAGCCTGTTTGCCATGGGAGACCCTACCAGGGGCATTTAGGCCCCAGACAACATAGCCTCTAGGATTATTTGAGCACTCAAACCCCTCCACCACGTTAAGGTGACGGTTCAAGGAGGGGGAAACTTGAATCATTTCAAGTAAAATGATCAAAAGTGTTGAATGTGTATATCTCTATCAGGCTTGTTCTCCCTCAACAAGAAACCTAAATAATAAATATAAAAAATATAAAACTCTGTGTTGCTGCTAAATATTTGAAACACGAAAAAGGCCCTCATGGTCTGGGATTTAGTGTTTCTGTTCGGCTGTCCGGTCCGGATGTGTTTGGTGGACCTAGAAGACTCCAGTGGAGCTGCTGCAGTGGTATGGGCTTCCAGCCTCACAAAATAAAAGCTGTGTCCACTTTCTTAAACGTTTTGTTTTATTTTGAAAGCTAACCACCTGTCCAGGTTGGACCCCGCATCCCACCCATAGACTCCTGGAGTTCGGCACCAGTTTCACCACGACCCACTGTGGAGGAAGCGGTGGAAACTGACTGACATCTTAAACACTTTGCTGAAGTTTTTATTTTAAATCTTTGATTCTAGTTTAGGGTAAAGAACCTGTCTTTAGTTTTGAATGTTTAACTTTTTAATTCGGCCTCTTATTTTAAAGTTTCTTTGTGTTTAGTTCAGGCTCTTATTTGGAAACTGGTCTCTGTGTTTGAGGCTCTTATTCTGAAGACTCCGTCAGCTGATGAGGTCAGATCGTGTCTCCATGAGGGAGGCTGTTCAGAGTGTGTGCTCAGTCTGTGCAACACACACACCTGAGACCAGCACCATGGATCTGGACCCCACCGTCATCATCCCCGCCGTCCTCTTCACTGTGGTCGCGGTTTATTTGGCTTCATCGCTGCTCAGCAGGAAGCCCGACAGACCCTCCTCTTCCTCAGCCGGGACCAACAAGCCCAAAGTTGGATACGGAGACGAAGTTCCTCCGTCCAGGGGGCTGGAAGAACCGCTGATCTCTCTGGGACCAGAACCAGCAGAGAAGAACCGGGGCGTCCCGGATCTGAAAGTGAAGGTCAGATCTTTGGATCAGTGCGACTCTGTAGGAGATCTAAAAATCACATTTAAATGTCATTTCATTTACGTCACAGCTGATTATGAAACAACAAACTTCTCACCTGATTATTATCGAAATCTAGGTTTCTGGTTATTATCTGCAGGGTTTGATTCAAAGTTAAAGTCAGAAATAATTAACCTTAATTTAAAGGTTAGTTTCTTTCCTCTTTGTTTATCAGTTGGTGATATTTTTAATATAAATTCATCGGGTTCATGAGAGGAGATGAATATTAACAGTATTAATCCTTTCAGGTGTGGTTTCATCTCTGATTCAAACTATTTAGTTTGTCTTTTTATTTAAAAAAAAACACATCTTTGTTTGTAAAATAAGACAAAATGAACAGAATAATATCCCCCCCCCCCCCCGCCAAAATAATCAATTTAATTTCTGTAAACACTTTTCAGGACGTTATTGTTCCCCCTTTTAAAATTCATAAATATAATAATGTTGAAAACCGGAAAAAAAAATTAAGAAAGCAACATTATTTTATGTTTGTTAATTTATCTACAATTATGTATAAATATTTACTTATTTGTTGGGTTTGTTGAAGGAATAAAACCTGAACCCTGTGGGCTCTGGAGGAGCTGCAGGCATTGACTCCTCAGGTTGGGCTCATGCATGTTAGCAATGAAACGCAGACGAAGTGTTTAGCAGCTCAGAGCCGAGGAGGCGTTGAAGCAGCTGATAACAGCTCCATGCGCGCTGCTCAGCTGCAGATACGCTTACAGTCGCTTGGTAAAGGCTGTTTGTGCAGCAGGAACACAGACGGGTTGTTCTCTGTGTCAACATGACTGGGTTTGAAATAAGCTCCCAGAATCACACCAGGGCATCCAGACCAGGTCCAAACTTTGTGTTTTGCTTGAAGTCCTCAGAGAACCTGAGGCCCAGAAAAAGAAAACCGTGAGGAATCTGCTGCAGTTTTCCTGCAGCCTGTGGACCAGACAGCACCAGATTCCTGATCAGATTTACGATCAGCACGTCGGAGTTGCAGCTCATCGAGTCTCTGTGACATTTCTACTGTTGTGACCCTGCTGCTACAGTTACAGACTGCAGGCCGGGCCTCTCTGCAGCCTAAATAAGGCAGACGCAGATAAAGCAGCGGGCCAGGCCCAGATCACATCAGGAACATTTTCAGTCTGACTGAAAACCAGAATCAACTCCATCCTCATTCTTTGGGAATGACAAACTGCTCTGCTGCAGCGGTCCATTTATGGAGATGGAGCAGCTCGGGGTTCAGCAAATTGAGTCAGAACATGTTTCACTTCCAAAAGCAGGAGAAAAGGTCTGGTTAACCCAGGACCGCTGTGCTCTTTCTAATAATAATGTGTTGTACTGATGTGTTTTACAGTCTGACCCAGTTCTGACATCAGCTGAGCAGCTTCAGGGGTTCTGTTTGAGGGTTTAACTCCTCGGACTCTTTGCTGTGTTCTTGTGTTGCCGAGCAGATCCAGATGTAGACTCGCTTAGGAAAACAGTTCAGTACCCAGAAGGTCCTCCTGCTGTGTCCATTAAGACCAGTTTGAATGTGTGTTTGGGACCATTGTCCTGCTGGAAATCCCAACCATGTCCAGGAGATAGTCCTCCCTCTTTGTTAATGCATCCACTTTGTGCAGTGCACCAGTACCAGTGGCAGCCAAACAGTCCCCCAGCATGATGCTACCTCCACCATACTTGATGGTTTGGACAGTGTTCTTGTGCCTGAAAGCCTCTCCTGGACTCCTCCAAACGTCCTTCTGGTCCTTGAGTCCAAACAGTTCAGCCTTTGTCTCATGTTGCTGTCAAGCTTGTCCATGTTAGCATCTGCAGGTTTGCACACGGTCATGATCATTAACCAGGGCGTAGCAGGCCTCGTTCTCATCAGGTCACGAGGTTCTGTGTATGTAAACATTTGATCCTTTGAGATTTAGATTCAGATTTCTTGTATGTGAATGTCTGTATTTCTGTTTTATTGAAGTTCTGGTGTGAGTCAGGAGGTTTAAAACATGTTATTTAAAGGTCGTTCAGCTGCTTTCAGACGTTTAAACTGTGCAGCTCAGTCGTGTCGGTTTAATCCACCCTGACTCCATTCTGATGGTATTTCCTCTGAACTGGCTCCACTTCTGGCTCTCCTGCCAACCGGTGGCTCCTCGACTGTTGCTAGACGTTCACCGGTTCACAAAAACAGCTTCAGCTGATCCTCCCTCCATGGTGATCTCAGCCACCTCCTATACTCACGTTTAATGCCCTTTTCAGGTCTTGCTGCTGAGAGAAACAAGTCAGAGAAGCACAGAGAGAGAAATCAGTCAGTCTGGAGGTTTGCAGCAACTTTCCTGCATGGAGATGTTTGCCTGCAGAGAACAGAGCTGAAGTGTCTCCATCATAAAGGGAGGCGGCGTCAGAGAAATTAGGTTGAGAGCTGCTGGAACAAATACGCTGTGTTCAACTCAGAGATCTGCAACCTTTACCGTCAAGAGAGTCTTTTATGTTCCAGCAGATTTAATTTAAATCAGATCTGCACATCTAACTGTGGTCTTCTAATAAAGACAACAGAGAGAAGTTGAACTAATAAATGTTTTTCAGTATTTATGAGCAAGAACAGAAGAAAAGATGAAATGTTTATTGACTTATAGAATGAATGAAACAGAATCATAGTTATTATGTTTTCTTCTTGTTTTAAAAACTATGTTTCCATAGGGAAGTGACCAGGCTCACTGTTTCTACATTATTTATCCGTTAAAATATGAACGAGAAGCTGCTGATTAGGTGTTTAATCATTACTGTGGGAAGCGCTATAAAAAGGTTTGCTGCTCTGGAGCAGCTAGGTGTGTGTTAACACATCTCCAGGGCAGAAAGACAAAAGCAATGACCTTAGAGAAGCTGCTGTTGCTGCCCATTAACCTGGGAGGTGTTATAAGGTCATCTCCAAACTATCTGAAGTCCATCATCCTACAGAGAGATTATTCCCAAGAGAAAAACATATATGAATGGTCTAGTCAAAGTTCGAACCTCAACATGATGGAAATACTCATTAACTATGTGTAACAAGTCAATTATTATGTAATAAAGTCAGACAGAAAACCTGCTGAAGGAGGTTCTACAGGCTGCAATATTCAGCTCATGACTGTGTAGAACATCTGAAGATCTTAATGATCTGATTTTCTTTCCTCAGTTAAAATTATTTCTCGTGCTTCCATCAGTTTATTGTTGATTTTCTCCCCGAAGCTTTCAAGACGCTTGCAGCCTGCTAGCTGAACATTAAGCCTACTGATCTCATCAAGATGACTGGCTTTAGATTAGCAGTTCAAGCTGACTCCATTTTTCTTCCTGCCGAGTCACAAACCGAGTTAATGACTTGTGTTCATTCAGTAGCCTGATGCTGTGTTGTAGCTCAGAAACAAGGAGGAGGAGGAGGAGGAGGAGGAGGAAGGCATTTGCAGCTAAACTGGTGCAGTGCTGATCTGAGGATGTGACAGATGGTTGCTGTGAGATTAGTGGCGCAGACGTCCTGGTAAGACCATCAGGCTTGGAACCTTCCTGATGCCACCAGTTGTCTCTGTGGAGAGTCACGGGTTGAGGAATGTCACAGTTCCACCTCCTTCCAGCTCCTTGTTTCATCTGATCCCAGCTCAGACTGGGAGGAAAATTCATCTGAGGTCTGGATCCAGAGTTTAAAACTGACCTGGGAAGATTTAGAGTTCAGCTGACGTTCCTCTTGAAGCTTTTAGAGGAGCAACAGCTGCTCAGATTCCAAAGCGTACCAACTCAGTACTTCCTGGGGGCTCCAACAGCTGCATGGGTCCGTCTTAACCGGGACGTCAGGTTCTGAAACAGAAGATGTGTGGACATGTCAGAGGGAGGGACACAGTTTTATTTGGAGGGCCTCAACAATAGATGATCCTCAGCTATGTTCTGGACGCAGCACTCAGTTGTAAATTTCACATCGTTTTAATTCATAATAAATACGTCGCTTTCAATACTTTCTCCGCCTACTTTTCTGGTTCTGCCTGTAGAAGTTTGCTTGGTCGACCCTAAATGATTCTGCCTGGAAGTCTTTACTGGTCAGAATTTCATTTCAGGACCCAATTCAGGGTTCACTCAGGCTCTCTACTGGGACTCCTACAATTATACAGGGGTTGGACAATGAAACTGTAACACCTGTCATTTTAGTGTAGGAGGTTTCATGGCTAAATTGGACCAGCCTGGTAGCCAGTCTTCATTGATTGCACATTGCACCAGTAAGAGCAGAGTGTGAAGGTTCAATTAGCAGGGTAAGAGCACAGTTTTACTCAAAATATTGAAATGCACACAACATTATAGGTGACATACCAGAGTTCAAAAGAGGACAAATTGTTGGTGCACGTCTTGCTGGCGCATCTGTGACCAAGACAGCAAGTCTTTGTGATGTATCAAGAGCCACGGTATCCAGGGTAATGTCAGCATACCACCAAGAAGGACGAACCACATCCAACAGGATTAACTGTGGACGCAAGAGGAAGCTGTCTGAAAGGGATGTTCGGGTGTTAACCCGGATTGTATCCAAAAAACATAAAACCACGGCTGCCCAAATCACGGCAGAATTAAATGTGCACCTCAACTCTCCTGTTTCCACCAGAACTGTCCGTCAGGAGCTCCACAGGGTCAATATACACGGCCGGGCTGCTATAGCCAAACCTCTGGTCACTCATGCCAATGCCAAGCGTCGGTTTCAACGGTGCAAGGAGCACAGATCTTGGGCTGTGGACAATGTGAAACATGTATTGTTCTCTGATGAGTCCACCTTTACTGTTTTCCCCACATCCGGGAGAGTTACGGTGTGGAGAAGCCCCAAAGAAGCGTACCACCCAGATTGTTGCATGCCCAGAGTGAAACATGGGGGTGGATCAGTGATGGTTTGGGCTGCCATATCATGGCATTCCCTTGGCCCAATACTTGTGCTAGATGGACGCGTCACTGCCAAGGACTACCGATCTACAGATCTAAATATTATTGAGCCACTTTGGGGTGTTTTGGAGGAGCGAGTCAGGAAACGTTTTCCTCCACCAGTGTCACGTAGTGACCTGGCCACTATCCTGCAAGAAGAATGGCTTAAAATCCCTCTGACCACTGTGCAGGACTTGTATATGTCATTCCCAAGATGAATTGACGCTGTATTGGCTGCAAAAGGAGGCCCTACACCATACTAATAAATTATTGTGGTCTAAAACCAGGTGTTTCAGTTTCATTGTCCAACCCCTGTAGGTGCTAATTAAGGTGGTGTTGGGAATGCTTTCCCTTTAAATGGAGGATCAAGGAATGATTGTCTGCTTTCATAACTCTTTCTCCTCCTTTCCCTTCGCCGGTCCTGCCTTGTTCCACAGACCTGGTGAAATAAGGTCTGACTATCAGTAGCTCATCTGCTCAGCGTTCCTGGGAATGTTTACAGAGGACGCTCTGACTGTCAAACATTGGAGCTCATGGAACAGCTAACCAATCTTTATCCTCAGCATGTTGCTGGTGGTCATAGAAATTTGGTTCTGATCCAATGTCCTCTAAGGCTTTTCCTTCCAACTCTCTGCTAAATTGGAGCAGGTCCAGTATCTGGGTGTTCCTGTGGGATAGCAGGACGGAGGAGATGGTGAGCCAGATCAGAATTTCATCCAGTAATGAGGGGGCTGAGCTGAAAGACTCTGGACTTACTGCTCCTCTTAAGTTCCATTCCTATCCTATGGTTCTGAGATATGGATCTGGACTATGCTGCCTACATGGAGCTGAAATGAGCTTCCTCTGTAGGGTAGAACTTCAGCTCCTCCAAATCAAACGTAACCAGCTGAAGGGGTTCACATGATCCGGATGCCACCCTTTGGAGGGTTTCTGGGCAGAACCAGAACTCTCAAGAGGAACTAGATGTCCCTTCTGGCCCAGGAACACCTTGGGAATCCCTAAAATGAGCTGGAGAGTGTTGTGGTGGAGCAGGATGTCTAAGTTTTCCTCCTGGGTTAATTCAGCGCTCCAACCTCCAAAGAAAATGCCACATTTGTGTTTCCCCTCTGATTTAAATCTGCTGCACTTTTGACCCAGTTTGTTCCAGACGTTTTTCATTTAAAGCTGATTGAGTAAAATCTGAGGGGAATCAAAAATACCTGATCCAAACCCAGTGTTTCCCTTTAGCAGGGCTTCATAGTTCTATGCATCTGGGTTCTGTAACCCCAGCTGATATCTAAACATGATTCCAGATTGTTCTGTTGGAAACCGTTCTCTGGGTTTAATTTCAGGATGCGGCCGATAAAACAAGCAGCAGCTCTCAACGTGTCCAATGGTAACTGTCTGTTAACTGTCTTTCTTTCCAGGCTGTCTCAGAACCCGCTCCAGAACCAGTGACAGTACGAAAAGAAGTCCTCAAAAAAGCAGAGACCCAAGAAGATTTTCCTGAACAAATCCAAATACAAGAATCTTTTCCAGAGCCAGTAGAAGCTGCAGCACCTGTTGCAGCTAAAGAACCAGAACTTGCTGCAGATTCAGTTAAAGAACTAGAACCTGTTAAGGAGACAGTAAAAGTACAGAAAACCTTTCCAGAACCGTTAGTAGCTCAGAAACGTTTCACTGAAACAGAATATGTGCCTGAACTAGCTCCAGAACCTGTGACAGTAACAGAGACTCTAGAAGAACCCCCTATTGTACCAGAACCTGTTGTAGAATCTGTCAAAGAGCCAGAGGCTGTACCAGAACCACTTGCAACCCCAGAACCTGAATCAGCTGCAGCCTCAGAATCCAATCCTGTCCCAGAACCAGTTGGGGTTGCTGATCCAGAGCCAGTAGTCCCTGAACCAGCAGCTGAAGTGGTCCAACAGTCAGAGACGAAACAACAAAAAGTTGAAAAAGCGGAGGAGTCTGCACCAGAACCAGCACCTGAAAAGTTCTCTGAACCCACTGAGCATGTTGAAGAGGTGTCGAAAGAACCAGAGCAGGAGATCTCTTTGAATGGTAAGAGGCTTAGTTTCAGGTTATCGACAGGTTTAAATCTGATACTTCCTGTGGAGTTCCTCAGGGCTCCATCCTCGGGTCTCTGATATTTAATTACAATTTAATTCAAATGGATCTCATTGTTCTGAAACGATGGGCCTAAATAACACGGGTTTTAACTTATTATTTAATAGTATGAACCTTTGTTTTATTCAGCTGGATGTTTTGAAGCTTTATGAAAACTTTAATGCTTTATTAATTATGAGAGCTGACATTTGTGTTTTTTCTTGATTTCATTTGTCTTGATTATAAACAAAGGAAGTGGGAAGTGGGGACCTGGTGTATAGCCCCCAGATGCTGCTAATAAAAGAATAAAAGCATATCTCATTCTTGTGACCATCTCCCTTCCTGTAACATGTAAGGAGGGAAAAGCACTTAGATAAAAACCCTAACAATGAGTGACTCCAGTCTGAGAGGTTAACCTGCCCTCCTGCTGGGGTCTGCAGGCAACGTGTCAATGATCCGCAGCAGGTTAAACAGTTGCAGGCAGCTGCTCCTCGTGTTATTTTAATGTTCCAGCTGCAGTTCACACTGAGAAGCTGCAACATGTTCGTAAAAAAGTGAGCTGGATGGTCACAGAGAGAATGTTGCCGCAGGACAACCCCGAAAATCCAGATAAAAAGGAATAAAAGGTTTATTTCACTTTGATGCAGAGATGTTTTACATTTTGTCTCCTCAGCTTTATTTCTTGATATCATTTCTTTCAGTTTCCTTCTCTGTAAGATTCCCGTTCCCTCTGCATACACATAAAGTCATTCTTGCACTGAGGACACCAAGCCATGAAGAGCTCCAGGTGTTCCACTCTAACTACAAACATGTCTGAAGGTGCCCCTCAGTACGGGTTGTCTTTGCCCCATTTCTAGTTCCTAAGTTCTCCGGTAGTCTCTGCTGGGTTCTGGTCAGGACTTCAAGCAGGTCAGTCCAGCAGCTGTGTCCAGCTGTTCCTCAGCCAGGATTTTGGAATGTGGTTCTCCATTGTCATGGAGAACATATGGTCCTGAAGGCAGCAGATGTTGCTCTGAAACCTCTGCTGGACTTTTCTGCATCAATGCTGCATCACAGAAGAGGAAAAGGTCCAAGCCCGTACCATGATACAACCTCCTACCATCACAGAGCCTGGCTGCAGGCTGGATGCTGCTTTTCCAGAAAACGTCTGAGGGACTGATCCATTTGATCCCTGTGTGTGATGGTCCATCCCAGACAAGCTGACTCCTCCTCTGAGGTTAACATCAGACTTCTTCTCTGCTCAGTAACGTCTGTGAATGTAACTCTGGATTGTAGAGCTGGATGAAGGTTCTGCTCCATGAGGTTTTATCAGTTGGTGATGAAGGAACCATCTGAGAGATCAGAGATTACTGCTATAATTATCACCCTGATATTTCCAGGTCCCTTGGATGGTTTCAGGATGTCCTGCTTGGTAGAGGAAGAAACATGCAGATCCTCCCAGTTCTACTGTGAGGGAAGTTTAGATTTTACTGAACTACGTTTGGAAGATGTTTCAGTGGGAAAAAAAATGTTGGACTGGAGGGATGTTAACCAATCAAGTGAATTCAGCTTGCTGCTCGCTAACAGGAAATATTTAAAATAAAATAAATCATCCAAACTGCTCCTGTTCTGGAATTTTATTCAAGCTAAAAGTTGATTAAACAAAGAATAATCCTTAAGATGCACGCTCTGACCTTCTTCTCCTGTTCCAGATGTTGCTGCAGCTGCAGATGAGCTGGTGATTACAGCTGAAAATGAACCCAGCAACTTGGAGATGCTGATGAAGAAGGAGGAGGTGCAGGAGGAGCAGAGGTGAGTTCAGCACCTCCCCAACCTGTTCAGGATTAACTCTCAGCACGTCTCTGTGATCTTGATCATCTTAGTTTTCCTGCATGAGAAGAGCTGCTGCTCCTCATTGCATCAGGAGGTATCGTGCAAACTTTACATGTTCAGTCGAGGAAATTTTAGGATAAATCAGGAGTTCAGACTGAGGTTCTGTGGGAGAATGACCTATCCTCACAGCTGCAGTTAGATCTGAATATTTAAACCTGTTAAACCTGATGGAGCATCTGATTCTGTATGTTTCTGTCAGTTTTATGTGAGGAAGGTTCCTCAACGTGCTTCTCAGAAACTCCTTCAAACTGAGTCTGCTGTCTGAATCCAGGTATATCCAACTCCTCAGTGTGGAAAAGCAGCCTGCAGCTTAGATTTTTCCCTGCTGTTGGAGCTGATTCCTGCAGCTTTCATTTACAGCTCTGAAATGTTCTGCAGGCTTCGCTGCTGTTTCTGCAGAGGAGCGAAGCTTCAAGGTGTTTTTCACCGCAGGTCTTCACAAGAATAAATCATTCTTCCATCAATAAACTGAGTTCTCAGCTGAAACATCTTATTACTGTTGATGATCAGAATGAGACAGAAATGATCACAGCAAGGTGTAAAATGGTGCTGAAGACATCTAAAATAATCTGAAAAGAGCCACAGAGATTCTGATTCATCACAAAAAGACACGACTGCAGAGAAGAACAGGAGCCTAGGTGGGGACAACACAACCTGCTCCTCTCTTCAGCACCAAGATGTTTTCTCTTTTAGCTGCAGATGTTTTCTGACAGACTGCACCTTTATCTTTCTAGGATAGAGCTAACCTCTGACCTGACCTCTCTGTAAAGCCTGTGAGACTGTGTGTTAGGAGGACATGGTAAGGAGATGCTTCTCCTGGCTGTTTGACCCTGTAACCCCGCCCCCTCTGCAGCAAGAACACGGATGTTCACCCATGTTCTGGTTCTCAGGAACCAAGGAGATTTCTGGAGAACCAGTCCAACAGAAAACCTTCTCTAATTTGTGAAAGAAACGGGTGACATCTTGAAGATGAAAGTTTATTTCAGTTAGTGTTAAATTCTAGCAATAAATCTGTTTGTTTCTTCAGGAAGATAACGCTGAAGGACCAGAAGTAACACCTTTCAATTGAACTTTTATTGGTTATTCTTTGGTTATAAGTTTTTAGTGTTTAGATGTTTTATTCAATGTTAATCTTTATTTATTGTGCTTTTATTTTTATTTATGTTTGTATATTTTAAGAGATAATTAACTAGAATATCTAGTGCTAATACTAGAATTCAGACTATTGTTGATTTATTTTAAATTATATTGTTATTAATAATTTATTAACTTAAATATTGATCATTTTTAAACCTGCTAACAGAATAATATTCAAACATTTGCAACATTTAGGAATATTATTTGTTGTTGGTAAATAATCTGATGAAACAGACAGATGGAGAGAAACAGGGATCGGACCATGACAAGAGAACTAGATCAGAACATGGTTTAGGTCGAACATCTGCCTGCCCTCGCTGAAGAAGTTCCTCCTCTTCCTCACTAACCTCAATGATCCTCCATCTCTTCTCCTCCTGGACCTCCACTCAGCAGCTTGATGTCCAGAAATGGGTCACATGTTGGTGCCTGAAGCTCCAGATGGTTCTCACCTAATCCTCTTATTCCTCCTCTCCTGGTAAGGTTAAACCAGTCAGGTTCAGCTAAAACTGAAATCTGGAAGTTTTTCTGGAAAAGGAAGCGGTTGAAACAGAATTCAGAAATTCTGGTATTATTTTCCAGTTCTCTGAGGATAACACGGTGTCCGATCATTCCTTGATGATGAAGTATTTCATAAAGCAGGGAGAGTTCAGACCTAAACCACATCTTTCTGTGGAAGCATCAGCGGCGCAGTGATGGAAAACCTTCCTCTGAGCTGCAGGCAGGACTGAAAATTCTGCTTCCCATCTAAATCTTTTTAGTCAGCCTAAAATGCTTCATTTCATTTTTCTCAAAAAAGACCTGAAAATCCAGCAGAAAGTCTGAATATTTGCACAGATTTTAAACAAATTAAGATCATCATCTTCAGTTTGTCCATGGAAGCTCTTCCTGCTGGACGCTGTGTGACATGAAGCTGCAGTTCTTCAAAGTGTCAGGATTCCCAGTCGGACTCCTTTGTGTTCTGGGATTTTTAGGTTTCTTCTTGCTTTCACTGCTGCTTGTTTTAACTGGGTGACTCCAAACGCTTAATCTGCTGCAACATCCTGAACTCAGGCCTCTGTTTCTAAAGCTTCGCTGCAGAAGTGCAAACATGGACGAAGCTCATGCAGCCAAATGTTTGCATGAAGGTGACAGAACAGCATCCAGCTGGGGGGACCAGAATCAGGACCTAAGGTCCAGGTACAACCCACCAGCCTCATGTTGACCTTATTGTGCAGAATCTCAGATAAACCCACCATTTGAAACATCTTGTTGACTGAAACTGCAGCTAAACTTTAAAATTTCAGACATGGTTTTGGATTAGAGAGCCTTTCTGATTGCAGGTTTCGTATCAGGCTCCTGCAGGCAATAATCAGGGACTCTGAAGGAATTTCACCTCCAACCTGTAGGTGTTAACAAGAGTTATTCAACTACATGGAGCAGATGGTTAAAGCTGCAGTTTTACAGTCGGTACAGGCTGCTGCCTGCTGGCCAGGTTTAGTCACTAAATATAAAAACCCAAAGGGCAGAAAATAGAAATAAATAAACTTGTGATGATGGTTTTTAAGATGATTCATTTTGGGGTTTGGTTCAATAAATGTAGTTTTCCACACAGATTCAAAGACTGTTTCTGGAACATGTTCCCATGAAGCTGCGTGCACAGGAAATGATGTCACCGATCAGAAGGTAGCGAGGAACCAATGATCAGCGTAGTCTGTCAGTTAAAATATCAACAAACTGCAGTCCTTCCTGCAGCAGGTGCTGCAGAGTAAAAATAAGAACAGATGACCCTTTATCCCACAGTATAATATTGGACATAACAGAAGGCCCCTTGGGATATTATTTTTATTATTATTGCTGTCTTACATTTTGCTCATTTTTGTCATTGCTCTATAGTTTCTAATGATTTTATCAGCGAATTATTTCATGTTTTATTGTTTATTGTAACTTTATTTATTTTAAATAAATCTAAAATTAATTAAGTGTTTGGTTCTGTGTGAAGCCCGCTGAGCTAGATTAAATGTAGTAAAGGTGTATGGAGGTAAATTTGTCTCAATATTATTCAATCAAAAAAAAAACTAACCTCAATCAAAAAATATTAAGTTGTGATCAAAACTTTCAGAGTTGTAAAGATTTTTTTTTTTAAATGGAAAATTTATTTAAAATAGTTTGAAAAAACGTTTTTTGATTAAAATGATTTTTTTCTCACGAAGAGAAAAAAGTTATTTGCAAAACATAAACTTTTATTTGCGCATGTCAAAAATCTTTGGTTACGAGTCTCGCTTTTTTGGTTCTGACGATCTCTGTTTTTGGTTGAACTCAAAGAATTTTGAGTTCTGGAAACATGAACATCCTGGGCGGGGCCTAAAGACGAACGCTGTAAGACGTTTCCCTATTGGTTAGCGCTGACCAAAGCGGCCGCTCAAACTGCAGGGCTTGCAGCGTCGCTTCAGTGAGGAGACATCAACTGTACAGAAGAAAACTGCGGTTAACTGCGCCGACAGTCAGAAATACGCGGTGACGTCAGCTGACACCAGCTCTCTCTTAAAGATTAGCGTCACGCATACAAGGTGCTTTACGGTAATGGAGCAGAAAGGATCCGATCCTGGCAACGGTTGAGAATATAAGAGGAAAACAGAAAAGTAACCTACAGAACATTTATATTAATTACATTTTTACAACTTTCACATTCATGTTTTATGTAAAAGAATAAATATTTAATATTTTACTGTACAGTTTTGGAGAAATATCTTGTCAAAATACCTCAAAATGCTCAACCATTATATGCATTTGTCCCACTTTCAGGAATTTATTTCTCCAAAACCATGAGAGGTGACAACACAATCTCTTCAGATTATATCAGAGGGTCATCTATATTATAACCAGAATTAGTATTTCACAATATTAATTCTGGTTAAAACTGGCGTCAAAACCAAAAGAGCGAGAGTCGTAACCAAAGATTTTTGACATGCGCAAATAAAAGTTTGTTTTGCAAAGAACTTTTTTCTCCTCATGAGAAAAAATGAGTCATTTTAATAAAAAAAAAAAGGTTTTTTGTTGTTGTTACAACTCTGAAAGTTTTGATCACAACTTAATATTTTTGGAATGAGATTAGTTTTTTGTTTGATTGAATAATATTGAGACAAATTTACCTCCATAAAGGTGAGTCATGAAGAAGAGGTATTTACTTACCTGAAGCCACCACTACTGCCCCCTGGTGGCCGTTCTAAACATACTGTTTGCTCCATGCATCACTGGTCTGTGTGTGAACCAAATGACATCCAAATCGTTGCTTCTGGGAGCTGAACTGGGTTTGTGTGGTTCTGCTGTGAGTCCTCTGGTTCCGTCTCGTCCCATCTGCCTGCTGCTGTCCAGCTGTGTTGTCTCAGCCTCTAACCTGCATGCCGCCTGCTAACTGCACAGCCAACGGTGAGTCCTGCTGCTGTTGAAGAACCTGATTAACTGTGAACTCTGACCTCGACAGAAAATCAAAAATCTCTGACCTCTGACATGTAAAACAAATAAAACTCTTATTCAGCTCTGAAGTCGGTCTTTTAAGAATATAAACTGAACAATTTAACCACATAATATGCAGACAGGAGGGTTTGTTTTCTTCTCAAACATTATTGCTCCTGTTGTCAGTAATGATTTTACTGCTTGTTTTTCTTTAGAAGACAGGACCATTTCAAGCATTTAGGACCATATTCTCCTGCAGCTCAGACTGCTGTCCCATATCACACTGATTAACAGCAGTCGATAAAAACTCTCAGAGGCAGCATTTAACAGATTAGCATCAGCAGAATATTTTAAAAGATAAACAGAAAGTTGGTTTGGAAGAAAATACAAGAGAAAGAAAGACTGAATCAGATGTTTTAACAGGGTTGCAATGTTAGAATGAGCAGATTTCTTTGATTAAAAAATGGGTTTCAGATCTTTAATTTTCTGCTCCTTAAACAACAATGATTCCTCTCATCATAAAGTCTTCTTCTGTTTCTTCCAGCTGATTCCACACGGGGTTCTGAGGAGAGGAAGATCTGGTGTTTTCCATGGCTCATCTTCAGCTTCCTTCATGTTTTTGTGGATCTAACAGATCTGAGGTGGAGCAGACTTTAGTGGCAAACATGTTTCCCACCAGTCTGTCTCCAGGAATCAGTATTTTTATTCTTGTGTTAAAGCTTTGTGAAGAACGATGTTTTTTGCTCAGACTGGTTTTAATTTGTTTCCTAACAATGAAATGTTTCTGCTTCTGTTGATGCTGCAGCTTTACTTTATCTCTTCTCAGTCTGATTTATTTAAAACAGGAAATAAAAGTGTGAATTGGTTGTGTTCTTGTCATTAACTTAAAGATTTTTAAAAATGGATGTCTGTTTAGCTCACCTACACAGAAAAGCTTGAGCAGTTTTAGCTTCTCCAGCCTGGTTTCAGTTAAAAAGCTCCAGATTCATCTACTCAGATATTTCTATTTTAAATCAAATGAAATTTAATCAGAGTTGAGGTTCTTCTGAACACAGCTGCCAAACCCAAAATCAAATGAGAGAACGTTGACCTGAAAGTGTAAAACAGCACAACTAGTAAGAAGAAAGCAGCTAAACATAATGAACGGTTAATGAAGCATCTCAGCACCCAGAAGGAAGTCAGTCCAGTGATGAGATCTGGAACGACCACCAGGCAGTCAGAGCACTGACTGAAGCTCAGCAGACCCATCAGACATCGGGTTGGGTCACATGGTGGGCGCTACGTGTGGAGCAGATGGTCCGACGGGTAAGTAAGTGCACCCACATCAGTGGAGTCGGGCTGCTGCACGATATAATCACCCGCCCCATGAAAACCCACAATGATGATAAAACAAGTGATGCCTCAACATCAAAGGATTAATATAGAAACTAAGAAATATATTTAAAGTATAATATAAGAAGCCATCTTAAATCCGAATAGAAAAAAAGTCATTAGCAGAAAACTGATAACATCAGAGCGCAGGGAGAATAAGTTTTGAACACATCAGTGTTTTTCTCAGTAAATTCAGCAGCTCTGAAAAGCAATGAAAAAGTTCTGCTGGAGTTTCTTCATATTTGCAATCTGTTGATAAACCACAGTTTGCAGAAAGGTTGCAAAGGTATCAGTCAGGAGAAGAAGACAATAAAACCTCCACAGTATTATAGTTATACCATTAGACGGTAAAAGGGCTGATACTTGGAGAAAATCTGGGAGACATTTCCCCAAACCTGATGAAAAGAAAACATGTCAGGGTCTGTCCAAAAGCACCTTCATGGAAGAACAAGTCTAATGGGACCAAGCTGGAAGTTTTCAGCCACAGGTTTTGATGGCACATGAGGGACATTACCCACAGTGAAACATGGAGGTGGCAGCAGCAGGGGGTGGATCCATTAACTTACTCAGTAGTTTGTAGAAAAGCCTCCATTGGTGAAAACAACTCCATCGCGTCTCCTGTATTGAGAAACCAGCTGCAAGCATGGCAGGTGTTCTGGTTTTAAACTGGTTTTCATCCTCAGTTTCAGCTGGTTTTGAACAGAATTCCTAGCTTTCCAACGTTAGCATTCCTGTCCTGCTGCAGAGGGATTTAATGATTTGTGAATCAGATTTAGTTTAAATAAAATGTGACTCTGTTAAGATTGATTTTCTAAAGACAATACAGAGTCTGAGTCACCAAACTGAAGCATGTTGATGCTAAACGTTTGAATGTGTGTGTGTGTGTGTGTGTGTGTGTGTGTGTGTGTGTGTGGGGTCTCCTCAGGGTGCAGCAGGAGCAGCTGGAAGCCATATTCCTGCTGCTCCAACAGAACCGGGAGCTTCTGGGCTCAGAGACTCTCAAAGACTCGGAGGAGCAGCTGAAGCTCAGCTCTACTTCAGAAACACCAACCAAGATGACGTCCATCCATCGTCCCAACATCTAAGGGTTACCATGGAGACACCCTCAGAGACTCCAAGTTGTCTTCTGTGAAAAAGTATTTGCCCCATATTTCACCAGCCACACCTGACCTGATGACTGGCTGACCTGCTGAATCAAGAACCTTTTTTGACAACATAAAGTAATATAAAAGAAACCAAACAGCAACACAATATGTCCCGATCTAAAGACCTTAGGAGCAAATGAGAGACAAAGTCTCTGACATTTCAGGACAGAGGTCATAATAAATAATAATAATAATTAAAAAAAAACATCTTGATGATCCTCAAGACTTTGGGAAAATATTCTGTGGACTGATGAGTCAAAAATGGACCTTTCTGCAGCTGTGTGTCCCCTTACATCTGGTGTTCAACTAACACAGCATTTCAGAAACAGAACATCATACCTGCAGTCAGACATGGTGGTGGCAGTGTGATGGTTTGGGCTGCTTTGCTGCTTCAGGACCTGGACGACTTGCTGTAATTGATGGAGCCATGAGTTCTGATCTCTAGCAGAACATTTTTGAGAATGTCCCGTCATCAGTTCATGACCCGAAGCCCAAGCTCACTAGGGTTCTGCAGGACACTGATCCAGAACACAGCAAGTCCACCTCTGAATGGCTGAGAAACAAATGGGAGGTTTTAGAGGGGCCAGTATTTAAATCTGATTCAGATGATATTAAATGACCTTTTACATGCTGGAAAAACGTCCAATATGTTTGAATTAAATCAATTCAGGAAAGCAGAGTGGGTCAGAATTCCTCCACAGCGCTGTTAAAGACTCAGATCCAGTGTTTGTGAAACCTGGTACTGAGAATGGCTGCTGTTGCTGCTGCCAAGGCAGGAACCACCAGTTATTAGGCTTAGGGGGTAAATACTTTTCACACAGACCTAGGTTGCTTTGGATGGTTTTCTTTCTCATAATTAATTAAATAAATTTGAAAACTGTTTTTTGTTTTTACTCATCTTTAAAATAAAAATCTATTTGATCTGAAACATTCAAGTGTAAAATAGCAAAAAAGTAAATCTTTAGGGGGTAAATACTTTTCACAGCATTGTAGATAATACAGGGATAAAGAACAGCATGATGCACAACTGTCTAATGTGTTTTTCCTTCAGACACAAAAGTTAAAAACTAAGTCTACCATTTTTTCAGCTGACTTCCACATTTTATAACAACATTTTTCGTTGATATTTTTTTAATAAACTAATTCAACATTCTCCCAAACAGCTTTAAAAAGTCAGTCTGAAAAGTTCTAATTTATTGCAACCTCTAGAGATTTCTCTGCTTTATTATTTAGATATCCCTGGAAACATTAAAAAGTTGAAATTATATTTTTGAATCATTCGTATTTTTTATTTCAGACCTCCATGAAGATAGCCTAGCTTGATTCTTGAAAGGTTTTATTTAGATGAGTAGCTGAAGTATACAGAAAATCTTGTCAGCTGATTTTTAGCCAATCATTCTTTTCAGTTAATTCTGTCAGGATGTTTGTGGTAAACATGATGTTATTTTGTATTTATTGTAGACTTCTTGGATCTGAAAGACTTTTATGGTTTGAGTTCAGATCGTTGTCGGAAATCTGTTTCAGTTTGATTCAACTTTGGTTTCTAACTGCCAATAAAACATCCAATCAAACCTAAATGTTTTTGCTCATGTCCATGATTGTTGGTATGGTTCTGCCGCAGCCTGTCTGGGTCTGATCTGGATAACAGGAACCCTCTGAGAACCTTCGGGGCTTTTTTTGGACTTTCTTCTGCAGAACATTAACTTGGAAACATGAAAAACTGATCTGGAACGCTTCTTCACTGAGAAACTTAAAGTCAGAGGTTGAAAGATGGGTGTAATTCCACCCTTTGAGCAGCAGAGAGCAGTGTTTCACGGGAGCCACGACTGCAAACAACTCCTGAGCTCTGATTGGTTCTGCCGAATCAGAATCAGAATCAGCTTTATTGCCAAGTTCACAAACAAGGAATTTGACTCCGGTCCACTTTGCTCTTTGGTTTTGTTTTTGTATTACAGAATAAACATATTTACAATGTACAATATACACATATATAATAAAAAAGGTGCATTTGCAACATCTGTATGCTGTTGTTTTGTACTCTATTAAATGTTCAACAGAGAAACAGCCTGGAGGAAGAAACTGTCTCTGTGGCGGCTGGTTTTAGTGAACAGTGCTCTGTAGCGCCACCTGAAGGTAAAGCTCTGAACAGTTTATGTGCAGGGTGTGTGGGGTCTGCAGAGATTTTAGCAGCTCTTTTCCTGACCCTTGACCTGTATAAGTCCTGGATGGAGGGAAGGTCAGCCCTGATTATTCGTTGCAGTCTGGACCTGTCCTGTTTGGTGGATGATCCAAACCCCACTGAGATGGATGAAGACAGGACAGATTGAATGATGGGAAGGTTTCGAGATTAAGAAAGATCCATTTTAACCCAGCTGTCCTGAAGGAAACAGAAGTCCATCTGCTTCACTTTAGCCAGAGAAAGATCAGCTGTTGCTTTGTGGGAGGAAACCTGCATCTGATGCAATTGGAATAAAATCCAGAGGTTCTCACCAAAGATTTAGAAACATGATTATAGACGTTTAAATGCAATATCTGCTCCTCACCTGAGAGCTACAAACATTGCTAAGAAAAGCTCAGCCAGTCCGAGTAGAAGCTGCTTCTCCTGGAACTCATGGAGGGACACAGACTGAAAGAACATCCTAACAACAACCAGCCAAAAGCTGCTTTTTACAACGACTACATTGTCAGTACATGAGATGGAACTACTCAGAAGAAGAAGTCTTCACAGGTCTGAAGAGTTAACAGCGGGTTCTGGTCAGCAGAACTGAGGGTCTGAGCTGATGTGACGTGTTCCATGACTTGGAGCATGTGAAGGTTAACTGAATTATTAAAGTAACTGGTCACCAGTGGAGAAACATTACCACAGTGGACTGATTGGGAGGGCCGATGTGATCTTCTGTTGGTTCTAGTTGGATGATCGTTGCAGAGTTTTGGTACCATCTGGACAGGAATAAGGGTTTCTGTTAGCACAGATAAAATGTTCCTTATAGAAACCATCAGAAGAAATAAAAACGTAGGTGAGTGCCCATCGGAGCTTCATCTTCTTTTCTCAACAACACAACCCATGGCTGCATTAATGGCAGAACCAGCTCTGATGTTTGGATCTAAAAGTCCTGTTCAGACATGTTGCTGGTTCCAACCTTTGGGTTTGATTTTGGTGATGTCCACATTTTCTCAACTCAACTTTAGATTGTTTTTGTTGATCACCTCTCAGCCAGAAGACTGGTGTTTATTGTTGCTGGATCATTTCTAACCAACTGAACCAACCAGAGCTGCTCTGAGCTCAGCTGGATTGGTGCCATGTGGCTTCTAGTGTCTCTGTATCCGTTGCTCAGCAATAAATCTAGTTTTTACAGTAGCCCTTTTTATAGATGTGGAGTCTAAACTCAGTCATAGCTGGTTTCATCTCACAGGCTAAAAGCACAAAAACCAGATGACTCAAACATCAGCTGCTTCAGGACTTGGTCTGTGGATTATTGCCAGTTTGTTCTGCTGAGCAGGTCCAGAGGATGACCTTTTCTTCTGTGAATAATGGAAATTAAGTGAATCTTAACCAAACATTGTGGTCTTTTTGTGATGTATGTGTTTAATGAAGGTGTTTCCATGACAGAAAGCAGGTGGTTGCTGACATACATGAGGAGAGATAAACTGGTGTGTCTGGTTTTCACATGAACTAACATCTCATCTCAATAATCATTTTTATTTCTGCACATTAAAACTGAATATTAATTAAATTAAATTAGAGTGATTATTTCTGAGTCGCTGAGCAGATTGTGCAGATTCAGGAACAAGGGTTACATCAGAACCAGTTCTACTGGATGTATAAAATCCTGGAATAATGTTTGATATTTAGTTGGACTTTAACATGGCAACCTTCTTATGATGCTTATGACGGCCTCTAAGGTTCTAGAAAACCCTCAGGCCTTGGGTCCTGCTGTTTTATACAATCTGGTCTCTCTGATCAGAGCCTCATTTATTACTGTTGATCCAATATATTTCCGGATCTTTACTGCCGTGCTTACAAGGTGGAACCAGAAAGTTCAGAGTCCATCACACCGTGAGCAAAGCAGGAAGAGAAAGATAAAGGGAAGAGCTGCTTTGACGTTATAAAGATATTTCCATCTAACTCCTCTGTGTTTCTGTAAATAAATAAGGAAGAATTTATTTGTTGGGGGGTCAAACTGGACTTCCTGTTGAGCTGTTTGTCATCTTTCTTGTGTTTGGATGTTCCAGTCTGGACTTACCGAAGATGAGCAGACGTCAGAGACAAGAGGACAGAAACGTATCTTCAGCATTCAGCTGCTTGTCCATGAAGAGTGACCACTCCAACATTCTTCCTCCTCTCTTCAGTGATAAACCTGGACCCTCAGACACTGAGTAAGAAACTGTTTTTGCAGGAAACCAAGCTGGAGATGTTTCTTTTCTCTTTTTGGTTTCATTTATTTACCACCAACACACCTGAGCTTCCGTGCCAATGTTCGTCATGAGTTAAACAGAAGAACAACATGAGCAGGAAACAGACACATTTGGGATGCTTCCGAGCTTCCAGTATCCACAGAGTGACCCAGTTAATGATTGTTCTGGTTATGAGCCAGGACCTTCTAGCATTATGAGACAGTTCACCACGTTTCCTGTTATACATTGCATGCATATCTACAGGCATGAGCTCTATTACGTCCGATGCTTAAAACCATATTTTATATCAATTTCCAGTTTCTGAGTAATTTTCCAGCAAAATGGACCTCCTGAGACTCAACTATGACAAAGAGAAATTGAGTCCAAGACAGTTCAAGAGGACCATTATATCGAGGTGTGACGTTGCCCGGTACAGCAGAGCCGGGGCCCCACCCTGGACCCATGCCTGGGGTCGGGACTCGTCAGAGAGCGCCTGGTGGCTGGTTTGCTCCTTGCAGGACCCGGCCAGGCCAAGATCGGACGAGAGATGCTAGGCCATCCCCCAGTGGGCCCACCACCTGCAGGGGGAACCGTGAGGGACCGGTGCAAAGAGGATTGGGCGGCAGACGAGGGTGGAGACCTCGGCGGCCCGATCCCCAGATGCTTAGGCTGGCTCTAGGGATGTGGAATGTCACCTTGCTGGGGGGGAAGAAGCCTGAGCTTGTGCGGGAGGGCGACTAGATATCGACAAGAAATAGTCGGGCTCGCCTCTACACACAGTGTGGGCTCTGGAACCCATCTCCATGAGAGGGGCTGGACTCTCTTCTACTCTGGAGTGGCCCACAGGGAGAGGCGGCGGGCTGGGGTGGGTTTGCTTGTTGCCCCCCAGTGCAGCCGTCTTGTGTTGGGGTTTACCCCAGTGGATGAGAGGGTCGCATCCCTGTGCCTTCGGGTTGGGGACAGGTCTCTGACTGTCGTTTTGGCCTACGGGCCGAGCGGTAGTGCGGAATACCCGGCCTCCTTGGCGTCCCTGTCGGGGGTGCTGGATAGTGCCCACTATTCATTATTCTGCTGGGGGACTTCAACGCCCACGTAGGAAACGACAGTGACACCTGGAGAGGCGTGATCGGGAGGAATGGCCTCCCCGATCTGAATCCAAGTGGTGTTTCGTTATTGACTTTGTTGTCGTATCATCAGACCTTCGGCCGCATGTTTTGGACACTCGGGTGAAGAGAGGAGCTGATCTGTCTACTGATCACCACCTGGTGGTTTTTGGATCCACTGGAGGAGGAGAAAGCCGGACAGACTCGGCAGGCCCAAGCGCATAGTGAGGGTCTGCTGGGAACGCCTGGTGGAGCCCTCGGCCAGGGATGTATTCAACTCCCACCTCCGGGAGAGCTTCAACCAGATTCCGAGGGACGTTGGAGACATAGAGTCCGAGTGGACCATGTTCTCTGCATCTATTGTCGATGCTGCTGCCCGTAGCTGCGGCCATAAGGTCTGCGGTGCCTGTTGCGGCGTCAATCCCTGAACCCGGTGGTGGACACCGGCAGTAAGGGATGCTGTCAAGCTGAAGAAGGAGTCCTAGTGGCTGTGGTTGGCTTGTGGGACTCCTGAGGCAGCTGATGGGTACTGTGAGGCCAAGCGTCCCGTGGCCGGGCGGTGGCAAAGACAAAAACTCGGGCCTTGGAGGAGTTCGGTGAGGCCATGGAGAGGGACTACCGGTTGGCATCGAAACGATTCTGGCAAACCGTCCGGCGCTTCGGGATGGGGATGGGAGGCTGCTGACCTCGAATAGGGACATTATCGGGTGGTGGAAGGAGTACTTTGAGGATCTCCTCAATCCTGCCATCACACATTCCCTGGTGGAAACAAAGGCTGGGGACTCAGGGTTAGACTCTGTCATCACCCAGGCGGAAGTCACCGAGGTGGTTAAAAAGCTCAGCGGTGGCAGAGCTTTGGGGTGGATGAGATCCGCCCTGAGTACCTCAAATCTCTGGATGTTGTAGGGCTGTCATGGTTGACACGCCTCTTCACACATTGTGTGGCGGACGGGGACAGTGCCTCTGGACTGGCAGACTGGGGTGGTGGTCCCCCTTTATAAGAAGGGGGACCGGTGGGTGTGTTCCAACTACAGGGGGATCACACTCCTCAGCCTCCCTGGTAAGGCCTACGCCAGGGTATTGGAGAGGAGAGTCCGACCGATAGTCGAACCTCGGCTTCAGGAGGAGCAGTGTAGTTTTTGTCCCAGTCGTGGAAAACTGGACCAGCTCTATACCCTCTACAGGGTGCTCGAGGGTTCATGGGAGTTTACCCAACCGGTTGACATGTGTTTTGTGGACATGTGTTTTGGGGCCACCCGGTCTCTTTACAAGGAGAGCAGGAGTTTGATCTGCATTCCCAGCACTAACATGGGACCTGTTCCTGATGCATGTTGGACTCCGGCAGGCTACCCTTTGCCACCGGTCCTGTTCATAACGTTTATGGACTTCTAGGCGCAGCCAAGGGACGAAGGGCGTCTGGTTTGGGGACCAGTGGATTTTGTCTCTTCTTTTTGCAGATGACGTGGTCCTGCTGGCCCCCTCTAGCCAAGACCTACAGCATGCGCTGTGGTGGTTCACAGCCGAGTGTGAATCTGCTGGGATGAAGATCAGGACCTCCAAGTCCAAGGTCATGGTTCCCGACCGGAAAAAGGTGGCTTGTCCTCTTTAGGTTGGAGGGGAGTTGCTGCCTCAAGTGGAGGAGTTCAAGTATCTCTGGATCTTGTTCACAAGTGAGGGAAGAATGGAGCAGGAGATCGACAAACGGATCGGTGCGGCTGCCGCATTAATGGGGGCGCTGTGCTGGTCCATTGTGGTGAAGAGAGAGCTGAGCCGAAAAGCGAAGCTCTCGATTTACCGGTCGGTCTATGTTCCTACCCTCACCTATGGGCATGAAGTTTGGGTCATGACCGAAAAAAAGAGATCCTGGACACAAGTGGCTGAAATGAGCTTCCTCCGTAGGGTGGCCGGGCACTCCCTTAGAGATAGGGTGAGGAGCTCGGCCGTCCAGGAGGAGCTCGGAGTAGAGCCGCTGCTCCTCCACATCGAGAGGAGCCAGTTGAGGTGGCTCGGGCATCTTTACCGGATGCCTCCTGGACGCCTTCCTCGGGAGGTGTTCCAAGCACGTCCCACCGGGAGGAGGCCCAGGGGATGGCCCAGGACACGCTGGAGGGACTATGTCTTTCGGCTGGCCTGGGAACGCCTTGGACTTCCCCTGGAGGAGCTGGAGGAGGTGTCTAGGGAGAGAGACGTCTGGGTGTCTCTGCTGAGTCTGCTGCCCCTGCGATCCAGTCCCGGATAAGCGGAACACGACAAGTACGAGTACGAGACAATGAGTCCGCTGGTGCTGAAGATAAGAGTCCAGTAAGACACCAGTACTCTTACTGCTTGCTGTGTTTCATGAGTCATTTTCTTTGTGTCCTCAGAGAGAGAAGCAGCAGCCATGTTTCTGCGGTGAATCAGCTGTCCTGCTGCTCTTGTCACGAGCTCCTGAGGGATCCAGTCTTTACCAGCTGTGGACACTGGTCCTGCAGACAGTGCATGGTCTCATACTGGGACCAATCTGCTTCATCAGGACAATCCTCCTGTCCCCAGTGTGGAGAAAGGTTCCAGTCCCTAACTGGACAGCTGACAGCTAATTGGAGAAGCTCTGTAGAGGGTCAGGGTGAGTACATGGACCTACCTGATCGACACACAGCTGCTCTTCATGCTTCAACAGCACCAAAGCAATCAACTCATTCAGTGATGAATTGTCAAGGTGTGGATAATGATGAGTCTCCAGTTCTTCCATTGGTTCTACTGTTTGTTGTTCTGTATCAGATGAATCCAGGCTTATATGTTGTTGGCGTGTTCGGTCCACAGAGTCTGAGCTATCAACACGTGACACCCACAGAGGGATTTATAGAATGATGGAGTATCACTGATGTCTGTGCTGATTTTTCTTTAATACCTTTTTTCTTTTGTTTTCAGCAGGTGTTGGTCTTCAGAAGGTTTTAGACAAACATAAAATCAGACTGAGGAGGAGATATAAATATGTAACAGAAGGAACTGATGAAATAGGAGGCAGAACTCTCCTCAACAGCATCTACACTGAGCTCTACATCATAGACGGACAGGGTGAAGTTAGAACTCAGCATGAAGTTCGGCAGCTGGAGACAGCATCCATGGCTCTCAGTGACTCACCAATCAGGTGCCACGACATCTTCAAACCCTTACCTGACCAGCATGGAGCCATCAGAGTGGTTCTGACCAACGGTGTCGCTGGTGTTGGAAAAACCTTCTCAGTGCAGAAGTTCACTCTGGACTGGGCAGAGGGCTTGGAGAACCAATATGTCAGTGTGGTGGTTCTCCTTTCATTCAGGGAGCTGAACTTGATCAGAGAGGAGCAGCACAGTCTTCTCACGCTGCTCCATGTTTTCCATCCAACACTCCAGAGGCTCCCAGCAGAGAAGCTGGCTGTCTGTAAACTTCTCTTCATCTTTGACGGCCTGGATGAAAGCAGACTTTCTCTGGACTTCAACGACAGTCGGCTTGTTTCTGATGTCACCCAGAAGTCATCAGTTAACGTTCTGCTGACAAACCTCATCAAGGGGAACCTGCTGCCCTCGGCTCTCGTCTGGATAACTTCCAGACCTGCAGCGGCCAATCAGATCCCTCCTTCATGTGTTGCCAGGGTAACAGAAGTACGAGGTTTCACTGACGTCCAGAAGGAGGAGTACTTCAGGAGGAGGTTCAGTGATGAAGAGCTGTCCAGCAGAATCATCTCCCACATCAAGACCTCCAGGAGCCTCCACATCATGTGTGGAATCCCAGTCTTCTGCTGGATCACTGCTACAGTTCTGGAGAACATGTTGACCACAGAGCAGAGAGGAGAACTGCCCAAGACCATGACTGACATGTACTCACACTTCCTGCTGGTTCAGATGAAGAGAAAGAAGAACAAGTACCATGAAGGACATGGGATGAGTCCACAGGAGCTGATAGAAGCTGACATGGAAGTTCTCCTGAAGCTGGGGAGGCTGGCGTTTGAGCATCTGGAGAAAGGGAACATTGTGTTTTATGATGAGGACCTGGAGCAGTGTGGTCTTGATGTCAGAGAGGCATTGGTGTACTCTGGAGTTTGTACAGAGATCTTTAAAGAGGAGAGTATGATCTTCCAGAAACCAGTCTACTGCTTTGTTCATCTGAGTATTCAAGAGTTTCTGGCTGCAGTCTACATGTTCCACTGTTTCACCAACAGGAACACAGAGGTGATGGACAACTTCCTGGATGGTTTACCTAATACCCAAGTTAGAAAAGACCTAAAAATGGGAGACAGTAACTCCACTGTAGATGGTTTCCTGATGAGAGTCATGATGAAATCTCTCCAAAGTAAAATTGGCTATCTGGACCTGTTTGTTCGCTTCCTTCATGGCCTTGTTCTGGAGTCAAATCAGAAGCTCTTGGGACCCCTTGTTGGTCAGACAGGGAACAGTCCAGAAAACATCTATAGAGTCATCAGCAACCTGAAGAAGATGAACACTAATAAAATGTCTCCAGACAGAAGCATCAACATCTTCTACTGTCTGATGGAGATGAATGATCTCTCAATTCATCAGGAGATCCAAGAGTTTCTGAGGTCGGAGAACCAAACAGAAATGGAACTCTCAGAGATCCACTGCTCAGCTTTGGCCTACATGCTGCAGATGCTGGAGGATGTTCTGGATCAGTTGGACCTGGCTATGTACAACACATCAAAAGAAGGGAAAATGAGACTAATTCCAGCAGTGAGGAACTGCAGAAAGGCTCGGTGAGTTCATCTAATTAATATCTGCAGCTGTTGGAGAGCCTGATGAGGGCTCATTTTTAAGATCTGATGCACTGGTTGCATGTATTCAAGAGATGTTTGACAGAGGAGAGTAGCAGAGGACCATAAGCAGTAACACACTGAGTTAGAACTGGCTGCACCATGATTTAAGAGCACCTGTGCATGATGTTCCAGCTTGTCCTACTGAGCTCTGCAGACTACCAACTTATAATGTGTTTAAGCTAGATAAGATGGGGGATGTCTAACCAGATCTCATTATATGCATCATCCTGTATGTGACATTAAAGACTCGTTGGCTGTCGACTCTCAGAGACTCACTGTGAAGTTGTGGCCTCGGCTCTGCTGTCCAGCCACTCCCATCTGAAAAAACTGGACCTAACTGGAAACGTCCTGCCCGACCCAGGAGTGAAGCATCTGTGTGCTGGACTTGCAAGTCCACACTGTAAACTGGAGACACTAAGGTCAGTTCCCTGAACATGTTACTGTGAGTAAAATATACAATTTGACCTTTGTGAACTTTTAAATCTATTGGGCATGGTGCCGTTTTACAGACAGCAACTGAGGGAAAGAACTTTGTTAGATGTTGGATCAGTGTCGTTTTTGTCCTGGTTAAACTTATAAAATCCTTTCTTACAAAATACCAAGATGTGTTTTTAACCGTTTGTCACGGTCCATGTGAACAGCAATCTCTGATATACTGGTACATATTAATAATTAGGTTCACACCATAAATCATGTTGCGTTATCTGATTAGTTTTATTCTCTATCCAGACTGAGAGGCTGCCGCCTGTCAGAGATCAGCTGTGATTCTCTCATTTCCGCTCTCCTGTCAAATCCTTTTTATCTAAAACATCTGGACATGGGTCTCAACAACAAGCTACAGGATTCAGGCATGAAGCTGCTCTGTGCGTTCCTAGCAAATTCACAGAGTAGACTCAAGACGCTCAGGTTAAATTAATTTCATTGTCCATCCTGTCATTTGTAAATTGGAGGCTGAAAACTCTGATCTAGTTCGACTGAGAAAACCATTTTCTTTTTTTTGTTTGTTTAGATTGCTAGAATGTAGTTTATCAGGCATCAGCTGTGCTTATTTGGCCTCAGCTCTGAAGTGCAACCCCTCCCGTCTGACATTTCTTGACATGGGTGGAAACAACCTCGAGGATTCAGGAGTAGAGCAGCTTTGTTCTTTTATGGAGAGTCCTCACTGTAGACTAGAGAAAATGAGGTAAGTTCACCCTCTCATTGTTCTAGATGTTGACAGCTGATGTTCTACAGAACTTCTGTCCATAAAGAATCAGATTTCCGTTTGCTCATAAAAGACTTTTTCCACATTTGTTGTAACTTCCACTGTTAGATAAAATGGGAAAGAAAAAAAGAATGTGTGTTTTTTTTACTGTCATTGAAAGGCCCCACATCATAATGCTGCCAACACCATGCTTGACCGTTGGTATAGTTATCTTAGGTCTGAAAGCCTCATCTTGACTCCTCCAAACATTTTTGTTGCCATTCTCTGTTCTTGTAGTCAAACACCACAAGCTTTATATAATCTAACCATGAAACATTTTCCTTAAGTCATTTGGCTTCTCCACGTGGGCAGCTGCACATTTCAGCCAAGCTTGAAGGTCTTGATCTTGGAGCAGGGGCTTCTTTCTTGGTCTGCACCCATTCAGTCCCTGGCAATGTAAAACTGGCTTTACTGGGGACAATGAAACTGGTGTTTGACAGAACAAACTGGTTTTAGAATGGATGAATCTCGCTAACATGAAAAAATGGATTCCATAAAATCCTCAATAAATTCAACCTTGCACAGCAAGCTCTACATGTTCTTGTTGTATTTTACATCATTTTTTCACTCTGGAAAAAGAACAGTTAGAAAAACATGAAAAAGGTCCAAGTTTAAATATGAGATTCATTATGATGATGATTGGATGAAAAGTTCTCGACAAAACTGATGTCTTGCTGGCCACCACCAGGTCAGCTGGTGGATGGAAGTTGTATCTGAAAACCTGTTGTATGCATTGTTGTTTTTCAGTCTGTGGGGCTGCAGGCTGTCAGGGATCAGCTGTGCTTCTCTAGTCTCAGCCCTGAAGACCAACCCCTCTTCTCTGAAATGTCTGGACCTGAGACACAACAACCTCCAGGATTCAGATGTAAAGGACCTGTTGGATCTTGTGGAGAGCAAACAATCCAGACTGCACAGGCTCAGGTGAGGGTCAACCCAGTGGCTGGCAGCTGAAGATGGAGAGGCTGGAAACAGTTCTTCATAGGGTGACTAGATATCAAAAACTGAATGCGGGACGACAAGGATGCTTATGAGGGACATTGTGGGACACATTACCAACAGTATAATGACTTCATATATTTTAATTTAACAAAGATCTCACATTACATTCATCAACACATGCTTTGCCTGTTAGTCCACAACAATGAATTAGCACAAGTTTGAAAAACAACTTGACAAGCTTATAAAGTTTAACCCTGGTAATCTGCGCTGCTTTCATCCTTGTCTGTCTGGCTGTCATCTCTGGGTTTGAGTAAAATAAGTCCATAGATCAGCAGGTGGATTTTTCAGCTATTTCTTCTCACTTTTACAGTGTTTTCACATCATGCTCCTCTGTGTGTGAAACTGAAAAATAACTTTGTGTCAAACTTCACAAAAATCCATCAGAGATCCCCTCTCACTGGCCTTTGCTCTTCCCTCTGCAGATGGAAGTGATCTTTGCACAGATGATAGTGAAGAGGATGGTGGTTCTGCCGAAAGAAGATTGACCCACGTTCTGATGATCCGAGGCGGTTAAAACAGCAGCTTGCAAGAACCAATCAGACAGAGGAATCAGAACAAATGGAAAAGACTTAGTGTACTTACAGTGAATTGCTCCAGAACAGTTCTGGTTCTAATTTGTTCTATGTTCGTTAGCTAATACATCTATTGCAGCTGTCAGGATGATTTACTGACGCTGCACGTTAATTTATCTCCTAGTATTGACAAGGTTTTCCTCAGCCTGAGGTTTCTCTGGAGCCAGAAACATTAAAGCTGAAGGTTCTCAAAGAAAACCTTCGACTCCATGTAAGAACTAAGCAAAACACCTGAAACTGTTGAGTCCATTAAAATCAGAACCAGGTCTTCTAAGCTCCATTTGTGTAATATTGCAGATAAAAACCTTCAAGAGTTACAATAAACTGATTTAAGTCATGATGTAAATCTCACTGAGCCGTTCTCCTTTACTCACAATTCATTTTAATTCCAGAGTAGCTTAAAGTTTTAAACCAGGGGTGTCCAAACTTTTAGCACCATGGGCCAAAATCACCACGCTGAAGGACCACAGGGGCCATCATTTTAATAAATTGTGTTTCATAAATGAAACATGCTGAATTTTAAAGAAACAAACTAGAAAAGAACAAATTGATTCGTTGATGAAAGGAAGGTTTGAGGTTTTCTAACTTTTTGCTCTAGAAAATCATTTTTAGTTTATTATCAGCAACAAAAGAGAATTTTATTCTAAAAGTTTCGGTGTTTTAAACCTTTATTTGACCAACCGTGGTGCCCAAGCCCGTCTGAGTAAAAGGTCTCTGGATGTTTGTGGCCCGACTTCCTATCATTAAAATAATGGCTAATAATGATTAATGAAACAAAAATATTTTGTTTTGCACCAAACATTTTCCATTTCAGGAGATAGAAATTTATAGGTGAGAAAAGTCCATCTGCTGGATGGCCAATGTGGACCTTTCTTGAACTGAGGTCGGGGTCCTAATTAAATTGTTCCTAGGGCCACAAATGGCCCCTGGGCCAAACGTTGGACACTCCTGCTTTAAATGAGACAGAAATAAGAAATTATTTCTCTGTTAGAAGCTGCTGCAGATGCCATTTACTCTGCATGTTTCTAATATTTGTGACAAGGTCGATATGCTGTGTGTGTCTTAATATAATCCTGAATCCTGAAACGTCACAGATGATTCATCTTCATCGAGGAAACTAGTGAGATTATTAGTTATTTTTCCAAATCTATTATGAAAATTAATGATTTGATATTAAACTTGTAAATGAGACCGAATACTGGAATTTAAATAGAGCTTAAAGCTGTTTTGAATAATTTTTTTGTTGAGGGTTACTTTATCTTAAATTAAGTGTCATAGACTGTAATATCTGAGTAATTCCACGAAGTTTAATTTCAAACAGTTAATAAGTTTAATAAAATATTGTTTTAGGGAATTTTAGTTGGAGCAGCCGCTCCACTCGGAGGTCCTCTCTTCATCTCCAAGGCAAGCTCTTTTTAGCTGCTTGGATGCAGGATCTGGTTCTTTCAGTTATGATCCAGATGTCAGAACCATAGGTGAGGGTTGGACCATCGATGGACCATCAAGACCAGAGCTTCACCTTTCAACTCAGCTTCTTCTCCACCACAGACCGAAGTAACGCCCTCATCACTGCAGACGAAGCTCTGGTCCATCTTCTGCTGTGTCCTGCCTTCACTCAGGAACATGGGAACCAATCTGTTTACGGCAAAGAGTGACCTTTGACCTGAAGGGAGGGTTCTCTAATAATGGAGCAATTTGTTTGGGACTGTTTGTAAGCTCATTAAAAGTTCTGAGGTCAATAATCATCTCTGTCTGTGTTGAATTTTGTATTTTACGATCCAATAAACAAACTTAAAACTCAAAGAAAATAAAACCAAACGTTGGGATTCTGGATGAGACGTTTTGGTCCAATTAAAGACGGACAGACTTCAGTCCCACCATGTTTTATTAACAGGTGACTGCACAACAACGACACATTACTGCTCCTCCACACCAACAACAACATGTCAGCACGTCTGCAGTCCTTCAGAGTGCACATTTACAACGGTTTGACATCATGGAAGCGTCCCTGCAGGATGCCCAGGTCCCGCCTCCAGCTCTCCCAGAGTTCCCAGTGTTTGACCTCCCAAACAGGCTGGTTCCAGTGAAACATCAAGATGTTGGCATGGTTGTAGCTCAGTAGTCGTCATAGTAACCCTGCTCTAAGTTTTTTGGTAAGGTTGCCATCGTGGCGCGGCGGTCGCCTCCAGGATCTGGACGTTATTCCCAACTTGTAGAATCCCAAACATCTCAGAAACTAAATGAAAAACCCAGATGGAAATGTTCTGAAGAGCTGTACATCATTCATCTGTTGCTGCTTCAAGATCCACAGGTGAGACAAATCTCCACGTTTCTCCAGAGGAACCTGGAGAAAGCTTTTCTAACATGATCCAAGTTAACGAAGGGTGCTACATGGAGGAACCAAGTCCAAACACAAAGTTGTTCTCTGCATGATGACCAGAACCAGATTTGTTCTGTTCAACAAGAAGTTCCAGAAAACTTTTTATCAACATTTTTACAGAAACCAGATAAAATCCAATCAAATCTAAAAATGGGAATTTCTCTCAAATTGTTTCAAATAAAAGGAAATTTGGATTTTCACCAGAATTCCTCTAGAATTTCATATCTAGAATAGATTTCATACCTTAATAATTCCCATTCAAGATATTTTCAGAAGATTTTGACAAAAATTTAAAATTAGACATTTCAAATTTAAAAATGTGTCCACTAAACCAAAAGCAGCTAAACTGCAACAAAGTGCTAAAAAACTGAGCGGATCAGAACAACATTTCTGGAAACTTTATGAAAAATGAGAAAACCCAGCCGTCACTCTGAAATATTCTCCTTCAGGAGGAACTTCTGGTTCCCTGGAACATTCCAGCGTTCTGTTCCTGGAACCAAAAGTTGCAGCAATTTTTACAGTAATCATATTCCAAATATCATCACAAAGTTCTCAATAAACTGTCATTCACATTCGTACCGGAACCAGACCCGACAATAAAAAATGGGATCAGCGCTCATTCATTCAAAAGTTCATTAATATCAACAATGATCCAGTGTGAAGACGAACAGCAGGATGAAGAAACACCAAAAGACCAAACTTTCTTCTTGACCTTCAACAGCGGCAGACCTTCATCAGTCCACATTCACACAAAAATACAAGGTTCTGTTTGGGTTCCGTCACCAGGTCCAGTCCTATTATCAGCCAAAGTATAACTCAGTTCTTCAGAATCTGACATTCCTTGAAGGCGGAATCATAAAATAATTAATAATGAATAATTTAAACGTCAGATCAGAACAAAAATCTGATTTTCTTACATTTCAAGACATCAAACATTCATCAGATTTTAAAAGCTGCCCGTTGAGTTCCTGAAGGCTGCAGCTCGGTTCTGACCAGCACCAAGACATTTACTGTGGGTTCTGAAGGCTCAGCTTAGGGATGGACCGGGCCATAAATACCAATCCATATGGTTCATTTAGGGACTGGGTCGGGTCAGAAGTTCTGAGTTTAGGGATCTACCAACAGTAGGATGGTTCTGGAATGCTGGGCAGGATCAGGATGGATGATGATGATGGATGAAGATCATCACTGTTGTCCCATGTGAGCTACCTTAGCTCCTGTAATTAACTGGTTGTCGTGGCAACCCACTCATTGCAACAGCATGAAGATGGAGACACCAGACAGATGTTCTGACCTACCAGAACCAGGAGCAGACATCAGGGCAGAACAGGTCAGAGGTCAGAACTGCAGCCTTTGTGTTGCAGGGATTTCCATGTGATTAAACTCCAGTGTAAATAATATTCCCTCCCACTGACACCCGGCCCATAGATGGTTCTGAACATCATTCTAAACCCAACTGTCTTCTTTTAAACGTTTACTTTTACCAGATGACTGAATATAATTTCAGAACCAGTCATTTTCCTCTACATTTACAACCCAAATGTCCCAGCCAGCATTAACCTCAGACTGTCAGAGTTCCTGAAGCCAAACGGACCGGTACTGGTAGCTTTTACAAACTGGTATCAGTGAACTATCTGCTGCTCATGGGTGGGATTAATGGAGCGTTTAAAACTAAAAGGACCCGGTCCAGAACCAGAACCAGAACGGCCTCCTCCCCCTCCCCCCTTAACTGATGAACGATATAACCATGTTATGGACCCGGATCCATTAGAACCGTTGCATCCAATGTACTGATGGCTGAAATTCATCATCACAGTTTAAAGCTGCAGCTGATTTTTTATTTTCTTTTGTTCAGCTGAAAACAGAGAAGTTTAAAAACTGAAATCTGAAATGAAGCGTTGTGAATATTAGTTTGATTTAAAAGCTGAATATTGATTATCGGAGCAGCTGATTCCACTGATCCGGACTTCATCTCCTCAGATGGGTCCCAAAATAACCGTGTTGTACCACAAAACAGCGCCCCCTGCTGACGTCCCTTGACACTTCAACAAGGTCTCCAGCAAAAGGAAAAGTAAACAGAGATGATTCTTGTAGAACCGATGAAAACATCCAAGGTTCCTGACACAACGTTAAACTCCACAGCGTTCTCCGACTCGGGCTTTTGGAAGTTTATGGATCCTGGAGACGACCAACAGTTTCTCTCCTCGTCGAGTTTTCAGCGTTTTCCCGACGGTGACGTCACGTTCGCTTCAGTCCAGCTGATCAGTGATGACATCAAAAAGGAGGCGGAGTCTCCTTATCCCCTGTCCCTCTCCTGTCAGCTCCCTGTGAGCCAATCAGATGAGGGAGGATCATCTGAAACCCGCCTGGATACGAGACTGAGCGAAGGGAGCCCATTGGCTGCAGTCAGAGTCCAGTTTGAATATTTGAACGTCCTTCAGTGATCGAGTCCAGAAACAGAGAAAGAAAAGACCTGCAGGAAGAAAAGCGACAGTTAAAGGAACAGTTCCCATTTAAAGCAAGAAAACTCATGGTTTGGAGCTAGAACCGACCAGTACCAAGACTTCCTGCTCTCCTGCCCACCTCAAATCTTCTGCTAGATATCATTATGTGGACTGAAAAACCTTTCGGTCAAATTCAGCATCGTTTTGCTCCCAATAAAGAGATCCAGGATGTAAAATAGCCTGCTGGGGTCAAGCAGCCTGCTGGGGTCAAGCAGCCTGCTGGGGTCTTGTAGCCTGCTGGGGTCAAGCAGCCTGCTGGGGTCAAGCAGCCTGCTGGGGTCATGTAGCCTGCTGGGGTCAAGCAGCCTGCTGGGGTCAAGCAGCCTGCTGGGGTCAAGCAGCCTGCTGGGGTCATGTAGCCTGCTGGGGTCATGTAGCCTGCTGGGGTCAAGCAGCCTGCTGGGGTCAAGCAGCCTGCTGGGGTCATGTAGCCTGCTGGGGTCAAGCAGCCTGCTGGGGTCAAGCAGCCTGCTGGGGTCAAGCAGCCTGCTGGGGTCAAGCAGCCTGCTGGGGTCATGTAGCCTGCTGGGGTCATGTAGCCTGCTGGGGTCATGTAGCCTGCTGGGGTCATGTAGCCTGCTGGGGTCAAGCAGCCTGCTGGGGTCATGTAGCCTGCTGGGGTCAAGCAGCCTGCTGGGGTCAAGCAGCCTGCTGGGGTCATGTAGCCTGCTGGGGTCATGTAGCCTGCTGGGGTCATGTAGCCTGCTGGGGTCATGTAGCCTGCTGGGGTCATGTAGCCTGCTGGGGTCAAGCAGCCTGCTGGGGTCATGTAGCCTGCTGGGGTCAAGCAGCCTGCTGGGGTCAAGCAGCCTGCTGGGGTCAAGTAGCCTGCTGGGGTCATGTAGCCTGCTGGGGTCATGTAGCCTGCTGGGGTCATGTAGCCTGCTGGGGTCATGTAGCCTGCTGGGGTCAAGCAGCCTGCTGGGGTCATGTAGCCTGCTGGGGTCATGTAGCCTGCTGGGGTCAAGCAGCCTGCTGGGGTCATGTAGCCTGCTGGGGTCAAGCAGCCTGCTGGGGTCAAGCAGCCTGCTGGGGTCAAGCAGCCTGCTGGGGTCATGTAGCCTGCTGGGGTCAAGCAGCCTGCTGGGGTCAAGCAGCCTGCTGGGGTCAAGCAGCCTGCTGGGGTCAAGCAGCCTGCTGGGGTCATGTAGCCTGCTGGGGTCAAGCAGCCTGCTGGGGTCAAGCAGCCTGCTGGGGTCAAGCAGCCTGCTGGGGTCATGTAGCCTGCTGGGGTCATGTAGCCTGCTGGGGTCAAGCAGCCTGCTGGGGTCAAGCAGCCTGCTGGGGTCATGTAGCCTGCTGGGGTCATGTAGCCTGCTGGGGTCATGTAGCCTGCTGGGGTCAAGCAGCCTGCTGGGGTCATGTAGCCTGCTGGGGTCAAGCAGCCTGCTGGGGTCAAGCAGCCTGCTGGGGTCAAGTAGCCTGCTGGGGTCATGTAGCCTGCTGGGGTCATGTAGCCTGCTGGGGTCATGTAGCCTGCTGGGGTCATGTAGCCTGCTGGGGTCAAGCAGCCTGCTGGGGTCATGTAGCCTGCTGGGGTCAAGCAGCCTGCTGGGGTCAAGCAGCCTGCTGGGGTCATGTAGCCTGCTGGGGTCATGTAGCCTGCTGGGGTCATGTAGCCTGCTGGGGTCATGTAGCCTGCTGGGGTCATGTAGCCTGCTGGGGTCATGTAGCCTGCTGGGGTCAAGCAGCCTGCTGGGGTCATGTAGCCTGCTGGGGTCATGTAGCCTGCTGGGGTCAAGCAGCCTGCTGGGGTCATGTAGCCTGCTGGGGTCAAGCAGCCTGCTGGGGTCAAGCAGCCTGCTGGGGTCAAGCAGCCTGCTGGGGTCAAGCAGCCTGCTGGGGTCAAGCAGCCTGCTGGGGTCATGTAGCCTGCTGGGGTCAAGCAGCCTGCTGGGGTCAAGCAGCCTGCTGGGGTCAAGCAGCCTGCTGGGGTCAAGCAGCCTGCTGGGGTCATGTAGCCTGCTGGGGTCAAGCAGCCTGCTGGGGTCATGTAGCCTGCTGGGGTCAAGCAGCCTGCTGGGGTCAAGCAGCCTGCTGGGGTCATGCAGCCTGCTGGGGTCATGTAGCCTGCTGGGGTCAAGCAGCCTGCTGGGGTCATGTAGCCTGCTGGGGTCAAGCAGCCTGCTGGGGTCAAGCAGCCTGCTGGGGTCATGTAGCCTGCTGGGGTCATGTAGCCTGCTGGGGTCATGTAGCCTGCTGGGGTCATGTAGCCTGCTGGGGTCATGTAGCCTGCTGGGGTCAAGCAGCCTGCTGGGGTCATGTAGCCTGCTGGGGTCATGTAGCCTGCTGGGGTCAAGCAGCCTGCTGGGGTCATGTAGCCTGCTGGGGTCAAGCAGCCTGCTGGGGTCAAGCAGCCTGCTGGGGTCATGTAGCCTGCTGGGGTCAAGCAGCCTGCTGGGGTCAAGCAGCCTGCTGGGGTCAAGCAGCCTGCTGGGGTCAAGCAGCCTGCTGGGGTCAAGCAGCCTGCTGGGGTCATGTAGCCTGCTGGGGTCAAGCAGCCTGCTGGGGTCAAGCAGCCTGCTGGGGTCATGTAGCCTGCTGGGGTCAAGCAGCCTGCTGGGGTCAAGCAGCCTGCTGGGGTCATGTAGCCTGCTGGGGTCAAGCAGCCTGCTGGGGTCAAGCAGCCTGCTGGGGTCAAGCAGCCTGCTGGGGTCAAGCAGCCTGCTGGGGTCAAGCAGCCAGTTATTTAACTAAGCTCCTGGGCTACTAAACAATAGTAGCCCAGGAGCTTCTCTCTGTTTCCACCTAAAGCAGAGGTCAATGTTTCTAAATCTGTTACAGTTTAAGGCTCGCTACACAAAGCTCCACCCTAAAGGTTCAGGGTAATAGCATTAGGGCTGTTTTCTGGGGTAGAGTTCTGGTTTTAAACCCTGGGAGACGCAGTGGCGCTCCAGAAAACGACCCTGGTTTTGTGAAAAAGGTTCCTGCAGCAGAAATGTCCCAAAAACAGACACCTTGTGATCCAAGCAAGTTCTACCTGTGGATGGACTCACGATGTGCCCCGGCTCCAGTGCTACGTTTGGGACTCGACTCCCGGCTGGCTGCTAGGCTCCGAGCCTCGCTCCTTGGCCTCCTTCCCGTCCTGCAGCATGGGACTAATCTCCTCCTCAGGGTCGTAGTAGTAGAACTTCCTCAGGTAAGCGATCAGAGGCCTGGAGGACAGAGGAGGAAACGCAGTTTTAGATGTTCTGCTGTCAATCAGACATGCTTCATCCAACAAATCAATCAGCAGCTGAATCTGCAGCTTCCTCTAACTGCAGGAGCACCAAGCTGAACGCTGATGCTAACAGCTCATGTTTGGATACTTTCACTTCTTCTTTCTGCTCTAATCAGCTACTTCCTCCCCCACTTCCTGTTTCCTGGAATCTTTCAGCAGAAACGGTCTGAAACCTGCCGAGTCGTCTCACTGACTGTCCCTGTGGTCTCCCATCATTCTGGCTGTCTCATCAAGCAACAGGTTAATCAGTCGGGGGGCGGGGCTTCTCCCAGGTGTGTCAGCAGGAGCAGGTACTTACGTGGGCAGCGGCAGCTCCTGAATGTGGTCTATCCGGACCAGCTGTCTGATGCAGAACCGACACAGATGCTGCAGAGACTTGACGCTGCTGAACCTGGAGACCGGATACAGGAGCTGGACCGGAGTCGGAGGCAGACCTGAAAACACACAGAGTCAAACACAAGATGATGGAACAGAACCTGGGAGAAAACTGACAGGAATATTTGGGTCAGAACCCTTAAAATGTTTATGGTTGCAGATTCTTTACAAATCATGATTGTTGGAGGAGAAATCTCATTCTCCGTCTGTAAAACGGATCATCTTTTGAAACTTTTCATTGACTTTTGTTCTACTTTTTGAATGAAAAAAACGGGATGCATAGGTTCTGCAGGTGAGACCGTACAGCACAAGCTGATTGGTCAGTTCCTACCTGGGACTCTGGAGCGCAGGAAGTAGAGGAACTTTCCATTCTTGGAGTGCATGATGGCTCTCTCAATAAACTCGACCACGGAGTGACAGCGGTCCTCGAACTTCGGATGGCACCACAGACTGAAGGTTCCTGCAGGACGGAGACAGAGATGTCAGGGCCGCATCGGGTCACACATGAACAGCTGTGTGTGTGTGTGTGTGTGTGTGTGTGTGTGTGTGTGTGTGTGTGTGTGGTACCTCTATAGTGCTCCATGCGTGTGTGGTGTGTGACTCCCTGCGACCGGAAGCTCAGGCTCAGGATGTATCGAGGATCCGAACTGTCCCGAACCAGAAACGATCCGTCCGGTTTCCCTTTTAACTTCATCTCAGCATCTTCCCAGTTCATCGGGCCCCAGTACCAGCCACACTGCAAACACACACTCAAACGGTGAAGCCCCGGCCCTTCACCACCACTGTCATCCAATCAGAGTGCAGAGACACACCCACCTTCTCCAGCTCCCTGAGGCTGGTGGCGAAGCTGCCGGCGTCGGGTCGGCTCAGGGGGCAGCGAGGGGCGAGTCGGGGTGGGGGGTTCTGACCATCTGGCCGAAGTGGTACTGGGCAGGGTAAACCTTGCAGGAACGTGTCTGGGCAGGAGAATAAACCAGAGATCAGTTAGGATCAGACCTGGTTCAAGATTCCTTCATGAAATTTCTTTTCCAAACAGAATTCCGAGTTTCTTAAAGTAAAAACACAAATATTCTGATGTTTCTGCAAACGGACAGATTGATCCAGCTTTCAGACAATGTGAGAGGTACTAAAGTCTGTAAAAATTAGTTTTCTATATTTACCCAGACCTTGTAAAGTAAAAACAGCTGAAGCTCCTCGTGGCTCATCGGACCTTTTGGGTTTTTCCCCTCCTGTGATGCAGATGTTTTAAACTGGTCCGCATCAACGGTTTTGCTTTGGACTCATTAAAACCTCAAAGCTCTGCTGGTTTCTGAGCTGCTGGAACCAGAACCACAGCGAGCTGGTGTCTTACCGTTGAGGCTCAGGCTGTGTTGGATGGTGCTCAGTGTGGGGTGCAGGGCCATGGGTCGTGGGGGCAGAGACTGCATCGATGCTCCCACGTTCCGTTCCATGAAGGGTCCGTGATGCTGAGGAGGACCCCCGAAATCATCTGCAGAGACAACAATACAACTGAGAGGAGGTCCACTGGTTCTGAAACATCTGGATTCACCAGCTGAACCTCCTGATTGGTCCAGTTTGAGCAAAGTCAGACTGAGCTTCACTATAAATGCACCTTATTTAGAACAGGTTGCAGCCTGAAATGCAGCAATAAATAAATATTTTATAAAATGGGACAAACTGAAATTGTGTCAAGAATCTAAAAGAATCAAAAGTCAAAGGTCCCAGGTTCCTCTGAGAACATCGATTCCACAACTTTCCAGCTTCTTTCTCATCATCGCTCAAGTTCGGGTCAGTAACTAATGAAATGAATCTGCTGGTTCCTTCTTAAACCCAGAGAATAAAGAACCCGATTCTTACAGCTCAGACTTGTTTTTGATGCTGAATGTAACCAAAGAACCTCAGCCACACATCAGAAAGAATCCAGAATCATTAATCAGAACTGGACCGGGCCTGAATAAAACAGTTAGACAAGAATCCTACCTGAGAGCGAAGGCATGACAACGCAAGCACACAGAGCAGGAGACAGAACAGAAAGTGACAGAAGAGGAAGAGGAAGTAAAAGTACCAAGCAGGCTGAGGCTCCGTCTGGGTGGGGGGGGAGGGGTGGGGGGGTGGTGACAGCTCCCCCCCCTGTGAGAGATATCCACATCGACCAGAGAGACCGTCTCACCTGGACAGAAGGTTAGAGGAAGGAGGGAGGGGTTAGTGAGCAGAGAGGAAGAGCCTCATGATGAAGATGATGATGAGGTGTCACAACCAACAGTGAAGCAGCTGATGGACCTGTTCTAACTGATGTTCTTCAGTTCACATCCTGGAGAAACTTCTGGACTCATAAACCTCCCAGTCAATCAATCAATACTCCCAGTCAGCTCAGAACTTTATCATTCAGCCGCTGACAGATCAGCGTTCCAGGATGGATCATCGTCATGGAGCAGTTTTTCCAAACTTCTCAATAAACTGAGATCGGCCCTTTCTGCTGGACATGTCATTGAGATGATCTGCACCTCCTACAGAATACCTTGAACAAGAAAAAGCAGCCGAACTGATCTAATACTGGCATCATACTGATACTGATCCCTTCCACCGATACAGACAGTATGGTGTGTTGGTGGTGCTGGAGGTGTCCAGGAGGAATCCTAATGAGATGGACCATCTCAGCTCCAACCTCCCGTCAGATGGTAGAGCTCCTCCCAAGGTAGAGCCTGGTCGGCCAACAGAGGAAGCTCATTTCAGCTGCTTGCAACCAGGATCTGATTCTTTTAGCCAGGGTCCATATCTCAGGACCATAGGTGAGGGATGTAACATACCAGGTGAAGCAGTAAATCCAAAGCTTCACCTTTCAGCCCAGCTCCTTCTTTACATGACAGACTGGATCAACATCCTGATCAGAGGAGCTGAAAACCATCTATCCATCTCCTGCTCCACTTTGCCGTCCCTGAGGAACAACACCAGGAACCTTCTCTCTACTGATGGAATCAGACGTTCTCCACAAAGTGATTTCCTGATGAGGTAATCATTGATGTGTCCTGCTTCTTCACCTGACAGCTCCATCATGTATGACCATAGCTCTTCATGAAGGTTCTAGTTTCGCTTTTCTGGACCTAAATATGACTTCCTTCAGCTAATTCCTAGCAGCTCACTGGTTCTGCTCTCAGACCCAGCTGAGGGGGAAATCCAGCATATATCCCAACCAGCTGTGCTAAACTATGTTGAAGGAATAACATCTGGCAGAGTTGGGCTCCATTGTGATTTGGCAATTAAGGAAAAGAAAGATCCCTTATGGGGTTCCTCAGGGCTCCCTTCTCGGGACACACAGCTTTATTTTTCTGTTATCCTGTGACCTCAGTCGGTTGCTGTCACTGACATTGTGTTAACTGTGTGTGTGTATACTGATACATTAAAATCCTGAACACACCGTCAGTGACTTAAAGGACAGAGGTCACATAGGAGAAAAACATAAAACACAATCACTCTACAGCGTTGGCAAAAACAGAAGACACTCCAGGGAAAACATTGGAACAAACATCAATAAAAAAACGATAATCGTGACTAAAATCACAACCCAAGTAATGAAATAGTTTTTCCATCTGTTGGTCCCTGATTTAGGATCTGGATCTTCTTCCAGACACTAGGAGCTCAGTTTTGCCATGAAGTGGGTGATGAAGAGGAGTGGATGAATGCCTTTGGCTGTTTGTGTGACTCTCTGTCACACAAGTTTCTGCTAATATAGCAGAATTTACTCCCAATAATTTTGCTGGCTTCTTTTACTATTAGTTTCGTCCTGTTTTTGTCTCTTGACAGGATTGGGAACCAGGTGATGAAAGAAAATGGATCATATACGGGTCATCAACTTGTTACACACCAAACTGGGTTAATTTGTGGAGGAAATTCAATCTTTGCTGACCTTATCTGAATTCTCACTGAATGTCAGCTTCTTGTCAAGGACACTACCCAGAGGTGGTGGACTGGACCTCTCCCTGGAACATGTACACACATCCCTGGGTTTGGTGACATTTAGGAGTTGCCACACCACATAATAAAATCCTCCACCACCTGACCAGGTGATCATCTTCTCCCTGTAACAGGCTAACAGTAACTGTGTTGTCCTGCATGCTGCGGCATTAAAGACATCTTAGTCAGAATTAAGACATTCCTGTCAAAGCAGAACCTAAAATCTGGATTAGGTCCAGTATGTTGGAGCGTGTGTGCATGAACGCTGCAGAGCACATGAACCCGTCATGCCTCACCTGGCCTCCTGTTTCAGCTGACTGTGTTACAGTTTCCTGTCAGCTGCAGCAGCTCATTCACATCTAGCTGATCTTCACCCAAACACTCATCTACAAAGATCTGGTCCAACAGAATCATAAAAGCATGCCTCCATGATTGTTATGCATCGAGTTGGAACAGGATGACAGAGTGGTCTTGCTGCAGAGACGGGAACTCACCGGTGAAAGCAGGAGTGAACGGCACCGGGGAGAAGGCACTGTGAGGTCTGGATACCTGCAGCCTGGTGGAGACAAGCAGAACCACTGGTCAAAGAAATGACTTAGTCACAAGTTTGAAGCCGTTTGTACACGATGCAGGACAGTAGATGGTTGGATTATAAATAGCAGGATGTTTATAAACAGGATCTATAAACTGGACCTTCAGATCTAAAGTACAGTGGATGAAGATCTGCGGTTAAACAGAAGAGAGCTGTGAGATGGTGAACAAGATGAAGGATTCTCTGTGGTGGTCTTCATGACAGCAGAGCTGAGTGAGTCTCTTGGGGAAGAGCTCAACTGTCTTTACAGGAGGTCATGATGGACATGATGTTCTCTGTCCTCCTGTCCCTCACAGACTCAAACGTCTCCAGGTTCTGTTCCTTGATTTTATCTACTGGTCCCCCAACAGACCACAGCAGAGTAGATGGCACCTGCCAAAACAGACTGGTGGACCCGAAGATGAGTCTGCTCGTCCTTTTCTTGTACAGAGCATCAGTGTTGGTCCTCCGGTCCAGTCTGTGTTAGGGATCAGAACCAAGTACCTGTAGCCATCAACCAGATCCACTTCTCCCATTATGTTCATGGCCTTAAATGCAGATTTTTTTCCTCCTAAGGACCACTACCACCTCCTTGGTCTAGGCGATATTGAGAAGCAGATGATTCCAGCCAGAGCAGACCACTAAGACTCCAGTCCATTGTTCACTCAAACACTCCAGACTACAGATGTTTAAAGCCTGAGGTGAAGAGAAATGGAGACAGGATGGTTCCTGATTGGGCTCCTGCATTTCTGATCCCCCCCGTCAACACACTGAGACAGGTAAGCAGCAACCCAGGAGAGGGTGGACAACCTGACACCCATCCAATCAGGAGGTCCACCATTAACTGGTTAAAACAGGCAGAACCCATTATTCTGCAGGTTATAGAGAGGGATGAAAAGAAAAGGAGCAACAGTGACTAGCTGCCACTATCGGGGCGCCATCTTTAAAAATGCCATGGTTGCGGGTGTGACATCACAGTCACACCTGGCCCACACCTGAGCATGTTCCTAACCCAAGCCCTCCCCACCCCTCGTTGTTGGGAGCCCCAAACTGCTGCCATGGAAACAAGTTTTATCTGAGGTCTGAGAGACGGATGCTGTCGCCATGGTAACGCCCCATCTCTCCCTCTCTCTGCTGAGCAGCGAGGGTGCTGATCACCATAGCAACAGCTGCAGGGAAAAGTTGCGCGGGAGCCATATAAAGTTCGGTTGGATCACAGCTGATCTGAGAGCAGCAGCTTCTGATGAAGACAGGAGGTCAGAAGTATAAATACTCTGATAATGTAAACAGAACAAACATGAATACAGCAGGTCTTCCTCACATGGTCCGGTTCTGCTTAGAACTTCTGGTTAGTAAACACCTAACAGGATTTCATCTGACCCTGATACAGCAGCCTGTAGAACCTCCTCCAGCAGAAGTGGTTCTGTCTGACATAATCAGTCTCATAATAGGATATACTGAGGTTTTTTAATGCTATGGTTTCAGAACCACAGAAATGTTCTGTCATGACGTTCCTGTAATGCCAAACAGAAAGCCAGGGCAACTTCGGTTTTCCAATATAGTGATTAAGCAATCCTTCCCTGTCTGTTGCTGCACACTGCCACTCAGGTGACTGAAAGAAGGGTACGAAATTTCTGTCACATTTACGATTCAACTCCTAGCATCATAAACACAAGCAGTAGGTTGTTTTAAAGCCAATCAGATCTTGTTTTACATTTAAAACTCTTTATGAACCCAAAGTATTTTTACCGGCATGAGAATTTCTAACCGGTCCAGCACACCATTTTAATAAGGTGGAAATCTGGACTTTGACTGGACCATTGCAGCACCTTGATTGTAGTCTTCTTCAGTATTCTGTCGCAGATCTGATGCTGCTGTTTGGGATCAGGGTTCTGTTTGGACCGAACTTTAGCTGTCCAACAGATGGACTCACATCAGACGACGGTTCCTTGGTACACAGAAGAGTTCAGGGTCCATTTAATGACTGCAGAATGAAAAAAGGCCCAAACCATCCCCCTGCACCTCCGTGACTGAGAGCTGATATCAGGTGTTTGTGCTGATCTGCTGCGTCATGGTTCTGTGCACCATGGTCCAACATCTTGTCTCATCTGTTCAGAGGACATTGTCTCATAGGTCTTCTCCTTCATTTAAACTCAGTTTTTGCAAAGTCCTGCTGCCATCTTGTTTTTAGGAACAGGCTTTCTCCTTGACAGGTCGCCAGCGATGGACTGGCGACCTGTTCAGGGTGAACCCCGCCTCCCACCCATAGACTGCTGGAGATAGGCACCAGCTTCCCTGCGACCCACTATGGAAGAGATGGTATAGAAGATGACTGACTGACCGGCCTTCTCCTTAGCAGCCAGACTGGGTTAGTGCTTTTCTAACTGTCATGTCTTGACATTTGACCTGTAAACTGCTGACGGAGGTCTATAGAGTCTGAGACTGAGCTCCTGGGTGTTTTCTTAAATTCTGATGTGTTTAAGAAGTTACAGAGGAACAGCAGGACTTTTAAAGTCAGGATGTTAGGAAACATCAGAACATCAAAGATTTCCAACACCGTCAATCAACATCCATATATTTCTGAAAGTTGCCATCGTCATGGCGATAAGCATTCTGATTGCAGCGGTTTGAAGCAAGCTTTTAGACCTGTATCCAAGAGATCTTACCTGCTGCTGTCCTGGTCCGTACTGCTGCAGGTTGACCCCCACACATCCAGCAGACTCCCCCCTGATGAGGTGGACGACGCCAGCGACGGTCTTTTGTCCAGCAGACCACCCGACCCCCCACTGGAGCTCTTGGTTCTAAACAGCTTGCTGAGTCGGACTTTAAGGGATCCTGCCTTCCTTGACTTTCCCCGTGATGTCTTCTCCCCCTCCCCCTCCAGAACCACCAGGGGTGAGGCAGGTCGCCCTGGTCCCCCTGAGGCCACACCGAGCTTTGGGGTGGCGGCACGGCTCTGCGGCTGAGATCGGGACTGATGCTGATGCTGTGGGCGAGGGCCTGGGTCAGGAGGGATGTGGGTGCTGCTGATGACTGCTGCATCTGGAGGGCCCTGTGGGGGGACAGCAGGGTACGGGCAAGTGGTGCTGCTGCTAATTGGGGGGGACACGGTGGAGCGGCAATTCTGCTCGGTGCAGACCCCTGCCTCCTCAGCCAGTCTGTGGACCTGCCGCATCAGACCGCTCAGTGTCCCAGCACAGAAGACAGTTGCCGCTCCCCCAGGTGTCCCCCCTGCACCAACTCCCCCCACCTCCTCTTCTTTCTTAGTGTACTCTCCATCTCTGCATCCCCCCTGAGACAGTTCCCCAACCTGCTCAGAGCCCAGACCTTCCAGAACCAGCAGGGCATCGCTGGTGTCACCCGGGTCCTCACCGGGCACACCTGGCCCCGTGGCCAAGATGCTGTGGCAGGAGCAGCGAGGAAGGGGGAGTACCACATCTTCGCCACTGCCTCCCACTCCCTCTCTGCACTCACCCAGCTGACCCAGTTTCTGGGCCAGAACCAGAACTGGATCTTCATCTTTCCTAGACTCTAACAGACCCAGGCGCAGAGCCTGGTCCAACAGACCCGGTGGCCACTTTGCCAGTTGGTGTCTGTGGCACAGGACTGGAATGGATTCAGAGGCCAAAGATGGGACCTGCTGAGGGTTCTGTGGCCCATCAGATCCTTTGGACAGTCTAACGACTGGGTGCCACTGTAGGTTTTCCTCCGGGGATGGTACACAGCCAGAGTTCTGCTCTTTCCCTCCTCCAGTTCTGGGACCAGATGTTGTGCTAGCAGAACCTGTCCCTGGTCCCGAGTCTAGCTTCTGTCTCTCTGTTTCCTCTTGCAGGAACCCTGCTGGCGGCTGCTCCAATCCGGACCGCAGCAGGTTCTGCAACACCATCAGCTGTGCCCTGGATCCGTGTCCACCCGAACTGTCCACGAACCGCTGTGCTGCTGCGGCAAAATCCTCAGGCGGCGGGGACAGCTTCGCCTCGGACCTCGGCGGGACCTGCGACAACCCCAGGCCGCCGTCCAGCTCACCCTTCCCGGGGAGGGGCGAACTATAGTGCGGGGATGCGGATCCGAGGCCTGCAGAGGGGCCGCTGGGGTCCACATCAAACCCGCCACCGCGGTGTCCCAGCGCGGCTTTCACCGGTCCGAACCCGCCGCCTGCGGACCGGATCAGGTCGTCGGGCTCGTCCAGCCGGTCGTACTCCGCGGCAGAGACGAGCCGCATCAGGACAAAGTCCGGAGACATTTCTTGCTGCGCGTCATTCATGGCGGCGGGCTAACGTTAGCGGCTCCGCTCTTACATAACAGCTGCTGCATCTCCGCGCCGAGCTCCGGGCCGCTCCGGGCAGCGCACACCTGCAGTCCGGACCGGGTCGAGACGGGAACGGCTCCACGGGACCACCACGAAACAACAAGGGGCATGAGACACCCGCCCGGTTAGCTGCTAGCCTCCAACCGAGTCATCCTCCAGTGAGACAACGGGATATGATGAAGAGGAGGGCGGGGAGCGGAGCTGCGCAGGCGGCTTCAGTGATCGATCAGAGCCGATCGATCAGCGGGAAATAAAGACGCGATCAGCAGCTGCTATTATTGTTATTATTATTATTATTATTATTATTATTATTATTATTCTGTTGTATATTTTATTTCAAACAAAAAAATTATATATATATATAAATTTATTTATTTTTAGGTAGGGAATGCACCGAATTATTATTATCATAGTCGTAATTTTATTGTTTCATTTCATTGTATTAATTTATGGTTTTTAAATAAGTTACAAACATTATTTAAAATTTTAAATATGAATTATTTTTAGGAGTTTGCTTAAAATTTCTGAACAGAAGTAAAACTGGATTTTATTTATTTTACTTTACCCTTTTATTTTATTTTAATTTGATTTTCTCACCTTTTTTCTTTTTCTTTACATTGCACTGGTTTACTAAATGTCTTTATTGATGGGTTAAATATGTTGAAGATATAAATTATTTACCAGTAGAAAACTAGAAGGCAGGTGAAGTGGATCAGACTTCTGGAGGTTATAGGAACATCCCACTGGGAGGAGACCCCTTCAGACCCAGAACTCTGTGGGACTGTAAATCCTCCTGGAGGAGCTGTGGACAGGGGTGTGTAGGATCACCACCAATAAAATAATTCATAAACAGTATTTTGTCTAATTGGTTTTTATTTTAATAATTTGATACATTTCAGATGGAACTTTATTATAAAAATTAAGTTTTACTGAAGGCTCTGTTGGAACTTTCTCTGACCGCAGTAATAATTGACCTGTTGATGATCCATCCATCCAGATCATCTTGAGTTCCAACTCGGTTCCCTGTGGGATAGTTTTCGGTTTCTTAAAGAATAAAGATATGAGATCAAGTTGTGTTTTGGTTCATTCATAGCTGTGGATCCAGGTTTATTCTCACGATAGCTTTGGTTTACTGCGGGAACTCAGAACAAGTTCCGCTTCCGTGTTCCCTTTTATGGTGAGTTCGTTTCATTATTAAATGATCAAAAATGCAGTGAAATTAAACACAGATGTGTTCATCCAAAAGGCAGAATATTCACAGATAATAATAAATTAATAAATAAAGCTTCGCTGTGAGCAGGGTTCGAACCTACGCGGGGAGACCCCATTGGATTTCAAGTCCAACGCCTTAACCACTTATGGGGGCAAGGGACTGCTAGAAGGGGGGAAAGGAAAAATGATAATATAATATAATCAGACTTTTCATTTCTAACTACTATTGTTAAAACTATCTGTTCAACATTTTTTACCCTCAAGATTTTGTTCTATCTGGTAAACCATTGGAATTATCTCTATTTTGGTTGTTTTCTGTCACTACTACTATTGAGGTCCAACATCATTTAGGTCACACAACACACAATCAAATTATGATCAGCGACATTTATTAAACCTGTTCTTACCCAACCACGTACACTGATCTGTCACTATAACTGGACATGTGTTAAGCACTGTCCAAAGGCTGACTAAAACATACAGGCCCAACTGTGAAATTATTCTAGATTTCACACATTTTCAGCACTAGACTGAGCACATCAAGCGTAAATAAAATTGTTTAAACAAAAGACAGTGTCAATCAAATGCCTAAAAACATTTTGCATCAGAACATCAGAGTAACAAACTAACCATTATACAAAGAAAATCTTTCTTAGCTTTCACTGCTTGCTGAAAGTTTCCTTCCATTGCAAAATAGTCTGTCCAGAGGCTGGACAGTACCACTTTCCCCTAATCTGTGTATGACCAGTCCTTTTGTTTTTGGCCTGACCACAAACTGAACATTGATAGTGGTAGTCCTGTTTCCATTGCCGCTTTTTGGGAGGTTCCCCCCTTGCCAGACGTTCCTGGTCTTCTAGTTCTGCCCTATTCTGTCTCCATCTCCTGTGACGATTTATGTTTGCTGAAAGCTGATTTGATGATGAAGATGCTGCTACATTAGCAGCAGGTGCCAGAGCTGATGCATGAAGTGGTGGTGAACAGCACTGATGCAATGAAGATAGAGGAATAGCCAGCGGTGGGAACTGTCCTTGTCCAGATGAGGTCCACACTGGGCCTGATGGACAGTAGCAGAAACTTGAAGCAGATTGGGGTTTTGGCATCTGATTCTGCTCATAATAAGGCCAAGCAGGTGATTGTGGCTGCTGACTCTGTGCATACAAGAAGCAGGTAGGAGCTGGGCCTGGTGAAGAGTGACCTTGCTGGCATGATAATGACAAAGCAGTCTTAGAATAAGGAGGACAATGCTTTGAAGAGCCAGTTTTACCACCAACGCGTGGACGTATCACTGCCTCGCCTTCACGATTTTCAGGTTCCTGAAACTCCATGCATTTATGTCCATGTTCAACAGGAATAGAGGGGAGCTGTCTTGGATCTGGCAGGGAATTTTCAGCCACAGACACCTTCTGTGGAAGCTGTACTCCTCGCAGGAGAGTGTCTCGGTCTGTTCTTTTCTGTCGCCCATGTAGCCTGAAAAATAGTACAATACAAATTGTTGACTTTTTAGGACAAGCACATCTCTAAACGGCAATATTTCTTAGAAATAAAAGTCATCTTACCAGGCACATACTGTGGTGTTGTTGATGGTGACTAACAACAAGTTGGTCTTATCTTGTATGGGCTGGCAGTCTTCAAGCAGCTGTTTAACATGGCAGTAGGTTTGCACAATTGACTGTGGAATGGGCAGAACTTTTCCCTTGCAGTCTTTTGGTCGGTTCCTCGCTTGTTGGTATTCTTTTAGTAGCTTGAGGCAAATGCACTCAGTGATTCTAGTGGTGTCAGGTCTCTGGGCAGCCTGGCCATGGGTCATGAACAGCCTGTGTGGAAAACAGGTTATTAAAGTTGCAGAAAAATTGCAAATTCATTAACAGTTATTTGAATGAAGCAGTAATGAAATGTAATTGAATTACTCTCCTCAGTTTGATCAGCTTAATCTTCTAGTCTTAAAACTTTAAATTACAAATAGGATTTGCAAAACATGACTTGGCTTTCTTTAGTTAATATGCAAGCAAATTTTGCATTGTGTCAAATAACATGTCACCTTTCAGCTGCCTGTTGACCCGGTGCAGAGCCACTGCGTTTCCGGGAAGCTCTCCATGGTCCTGGCAATGTTCTCCTTACTTTTTAGGGTGTATTTGGAGGGCCGCTTGTCCATGGCATGTAAAGCAGAATACAGTTGCATGATTTCTGCCAACTCTGTGGTTGACAGCGCAGTTATCGTACGATTGAGGCTTAAAAGATACTCCGCCAAATTGTCAATAGCCTCCCATCCAGGAAAACCTCTGGAATCACACCGGGTAGTATCCTTAAAAGAATAAAAACAATTGATATACAGACATACATACACACTAAATCATATCAAATTAAGCATTTATTTACGTTACCTGAAACATTTTCCTTGGACTGCTGGAGGTGTCATCTTCTGTAAGTTCCCCGCTGGTCTCAGACTGGATAATCCACATTTGTACCAAGGAAAAATGCCCACATACCACAGGAAAAAAATAAAGAATTAACTTGTTTAGTCTTAATAAACCAAATTAAAGCATAACATCAGGCGCTGAAATCTGTTTCTGATTTATTCATGCTGTGTATGAATGAAGTATGCAGGGGTATATATTGAGAAATGTAAGCAAACCAACCAACACTAACCCAGCACATAAAAGAGGCAGAATACTGTACCTGTGGATAGAGCCAAAACAGAGGCTAAGATGGAAATGTGATTTCATAACAAGACAAACCTCATCCCCACATTTTGCATACAACATAAGTCAGCTACGAAGTGGTGCACGCTCCAAACCCACAGGGGTCACATATTACCTGGGATGAAGCACTGCTTGGTCCACTAAAGGAGTTGTCATCAGTAAGCGCACCTCTGACTGGACCAACAGTATGAGTGTGAGAGACAGGGCTTGCATCAAAACTGGTTTCCTGAGAATTGTGCAGGAGAGACAGCAGAGGTAACATATGCTTGGATAGGAAAGAAGCTTATCCTCCATATTCATGATCTCCATTTATGTTTTAGTCCCTGATGCCAAGGCCTTTCTAACATAAAAGTTTCAGATCATCAAACTGTCCATCAATAGCCATATTCAGTGCCTGATGATAGCGTATCCAATTATCATAATCTGGTTAATTAGACAAATACATTGGAAGGGGAAACATTCATGTATAAGCATCCAACAAATGAGTTTAATTGGTTCTGTTAATATGAAAATCCCAAATTAGTCATAATACATACAAATGAACCTTTGTCTTTAAAAATAAATCAACTCATTATAATGAAATGATCACATTACCTGAGATGAAGTGGAAGATGACCCTTCCTGGAGAAAAGGAGTATTAGGGGGTGACATCTCCAACTGGTCATCATACTGTGGCACCTTCAGAGGGCTGTTGATGAGGATGTCAGTGACCTCACTGATGGTGACATCAGGACTTTCCTCCTCCAGAACTTCAGCTTGCATCTCTGGCAAAACTGCATGACCCAGCACTCTGTTGCTAAGGGTGTTGATGTTGGACATCAGACGAACATCATAGAGTTTAGTGTGTGATCTACAACTCATATGTAAAGCATCTTGAGCTCTTTTCATGTTCCATCTGAATCCACCCTCAAGTATATACATTTGAGTGTGCACAGCATTGCTTCTCCATCCTTAAAAAACAATGTTTAAAAGGCATTACAAAGATTGGGTGCATTTATGAAATGATAAAACTAACTCTTCTTTGTTTGCATTTCTTTTCAGAAATTATAGATAAAAAATTCTGAATAGTAAATACAAAGAAGAGTTAGTTTTCATAAATTATTATCCGAAGACCATTTTTAAATTTACAATAATAAGTCAGGCAGGTGTGTCAATAATGAATGACTTAAAAAATACCTAGTTACTATTAAACCTTTAATATCACAGCAGATGCCACATATATCATAATATTTCAAGCAAAAGTCGCTCCTTACCTG